>NW_027900492.1:0-12919 GCF_054177405.1 Leptonychotes weddellii | reverse complement strand
TAATAGTTTTGTCCAACACAAAACATAACCTTACTCCCTGCTCATTTTTCCTCAGTCTCCCACTCATCTCTCTTTTCCAGAATCATGTTCTCAGACCTTTTGCGGTACAGGAGACAATTATATCCCTGAGAAGAGCAGGCAGGTGCCCTGTCTGACCCATGTCATCTCCAATATTGATATATTCTGGATTTCACTTGATTTCGGCTTTCAACAGCTCTGTCTGCAGCTAGAAGAATTAAATGCAGCCAACGTCTCTCAATTCCGAACAGCAATTGTAAATGTTTGCAGTTTCTTCGTAAAGCTTGGAAAAACTAAAACCACCTAAATAGAGAAATGCAGTGGGTAGCTACCGAGACTGCAATCATCGAGAAAGTGGTGCGTTTACGTACACCACACAGAACCCCAGCCCCCTTCAGCAGCACATCCGGGAGCACCTGCCCCTCGGCAGCCAGGGGTCAGGAGTCCTTATGTGTCGATCACGTCCCAGTGGTGATTAACGGATGTGGGTAGTGGCAGTCATCAGCCTCCACCACAGATCTAACAGACGTTATTTCTGAAATGTCCTTGGAGAAAATCCCTGAACTGTGCAGAAAGCAACAGAATCCGACACCCAGGATGAGTTCTCCCAGAGCCGAGGACAAGGAGAATTCGGTGACGAATGCATCGGCGGGGAGCCGGAGAGGACCTCTAATTCCTGTGCACGCAGTGAGGCGGCCTGGAGATCTGGCCCCGGCCCCTCAGAGGCAGGACGGAGGCATGGCCTGATGAGTGGTACCTGGAAGAGTCACCGTCAGTGGACATGGATGTCCTGCGTCTATCCCAGAGACCAGAGTGCCTTCAGCAGTGACAAGATGACAAAATAACTGGGTCATTCTGATGAAGGTGACAAATGGCAAATATGCAAGATGAAACAGCATCAACATCACAGATCTCAGCGACCTTCCTAAGAGATCCAACAACAGTCCTGTAAACTGACCTCACTGAACTTATTAAATGATCTTCTGGAAGCCTGACTGGGAAGAGAGACTTCAGACCCTCAGATACAGTCAAGTGCCCAAGGTCATCAATTCACATTTGTCTTAATTTTATTAGACCAGTCGACTTTGAACTAGAGGTGGCCAAGAAGATTAAGAATGGAGAATAATCCACCCATGAGGGGCAGATGATGCAGGGGTTGAGGCAGGTGGAACAAGTGATGTCAGCTGACTCAGCGGACCTGGGGTGTGGACATGGAGGCAAGCGTGTGAGATCAAAGCCACATCTCGTGGTCATGGTTGGCCTCACCAAAGCCCGGGTCGTCACTCCCCTGTTGATGAGAGTTGCTTTACCTCACTGAAACAGAGACTTAGTCCTTGGAGTCCCCTCAGCACTCTGGTCCTGTCCGATAACGTTCTCTGCTCTTCCCACCGCGGGGACTGGAACACCACCGTGTGGGTAACCTGGACTCTGGCTTTCAGTGGGGTTCAGCCAATGAGCAGCCCCTGCAGGAGAGCAGGGAGAAGGATCTTATTCTCTTCAGGCCTGTGGTGTCACCGCCAGGAGGCTCTCCCTGCACCTTCAGATGCAAGGGTGTGGACTCCTTGCCGTTACCAATCGCAGGTTCAGGGGCACCCCCTTTTCCCAACATCCTGCCCACTCCCTTGCAAATCATTCCTTTACTCAGCTTTCCTCAAATCCGAGGGCACCATCTGTTTCCCGCTAGGATGCTGACGGAGGCAGAGCATGAGAAGAGAACAGAGGTAGACAAAAGAGCTCGGGGCTGGAAGAGAGAGGGAGAAGAGAAAGAGATGAAAAAGCAAAACATAGTCATCATCTGTCTGGCTTTTATTATGTATCTAGGTCATTGCTAAGCGGCTTCCCCCTGCTCCTTGCTGACCCATTTTCATATATTGACATGAAATTCATATAACTTAAAATTAGCCATTTTAGAGTGAATGAATCAGTGGCATTTAGTATGGCCGCATACTAAATGTTGTGCAACCACCTCTTCAGTCTACTTTCAAATCATTTTCATCACACCAGAATAAAACCCTGTCTCAAGTAAGCAGGGAGTCCCCCAGATCCTGGCACCCACTACCTGGCTTTACATCTCGAAATCATACAGAACATGTTCTCCAACCACTCTGGACTCAGACTGGATATCAGTAACAGAAAGATAACACAAAACCCTCCAAACACTTGGAAATTAAATAACATGATTTTTTAAAGATTTTATTTATTTTTTGACAGAGAGAGACACAGCAAGAGAGAGAACACAAACAGGGGCAGAGGGAGAGGGGGGAGCAGGCTCCCCGCCGAGCAGGGAGCCCGATGCGGGGCTCAATCCCAGGACCCTGGGATCATGACCTGAGCCGGAGGCAGACACCTAACGACTGAGCCACCCAGGCACCCCAAATAACACGATTCTAAATAATCCATGGATCAAAGATGAAGTCTCATGTCTCAATCAAACAGGACATCGAACTAAATGAAACCAAGGATAAAATGTACCAAAATCTGTGGGATGCAACTCAAGCAGCGCCATAAGAGAAATTTATAGTTTTAAATACAGAGATTGGAGAAGAGAGAAAGTCTCAAATCAATAATCTAAGCTTCTACCTCAAGAACGTACAAAAGGAAAAATCAAAATAAACTCAAGGCAAGCAGAAGGAAAGGAACAGGAAAGACCAGAAATCCATAAAACTGAAAACAGAAAAATAATACAGAAAATCAAAGAAACAAAGAGCTGGTTCCTGGGGAGGAGGGAATCAATGAAATTAACAAAGTAAAAAATAAAGAAGAAACAAATGGCCCTTAATGACTATTATCAGGAAAGAAACAGGACCTATCACAACAGACGCTGCAGAATCAGAAGGGTAATAAGGAAATGCTACCAACTAATTTATACGCATAAATCTGACAACTCAGCTGAAGTGGACCAATTCTTGAAAATTCAAACTATCGCATTTGTCACGATTGATGAACCTATAACGACACATCATAATTACCCCAGTCCCAAACTGTACCTTAAGGTTCACTCTTGGTGTTGGACATTCTATGGGTTGGGACAAGTGTGCAATGTACACATATCCACCCATGATATCATACACAGGATTTTCACTGCCCGAAACATCCTCTGTGCTTTACCTTTCCATCTCTATCCTTCCAGCCCTGTCACTCACTGGTGTTTGCACTGTGTGCATAGTTGTGTCTTTTCCAGAATGTCATGTAGTTGGAATCGTATAACTGTAGCCTTTTCAGACAGGCTTCTTTCACTTAATCATATGCATTTAAGGTTCTTCCACGTCTTTTCATGGCTTGACCGCTCATTTCTTTTCAGCTCTGAGTAAGTCCATTGTCTGGATGGAGCACAGTTTATGTTTCAACCACATGACTACTGAAGGACATCTCCGTCACTTCTAAGTTTGGGCGATTATGAATAAATCTGCTATAAACATCTGTGTGCAGGTTTTTGTGTAGATACAAGTCCTCAGCTCTTTGGGGTAGATACTAAGGAGCACGATTTCTGGATCCTATGGTCATCCCTATCATTCCACATCCTTACCATCATTTGGTGTTGTCAGTGTTCTGGATTTGGGCCATTTTAGTAAGTGTTTTCAGTAAGTTAATTTCCAAGTGAGGCAATCTATTTCTAACCGTGTGCCTTCTCTGAGCCAACCACTGTTCTAGGCACTGAGGATACACAGGTGCATGAGGCAGATGAAGTGCCTGCCCTCCAGGGGCCTCCATCTGAGAGAGGGTTTCACGTCACCCTCTCTGTGGCTACCCTGATAAGCAGATAATTAGAGGTGGAAGTTTAGGTACTAACACTTTAGACTTAAATTTCTCAGAGGTACAACCCATAGCTCAAAGAAAAATGGAAGGTCTAGGATCTTCTTGAACCTAGGGCTCCTGCTAGTTTCAGTTAGAATCTACTCATTGTGTTCCTTTGTTTTTTGTTTTCACCTGCTTCCTGGTCTACCTGTAGTCCGAGAAATATTTGTTTTTACTGCATTCATGAGATTGGGCTTTTTTATCTTTCCCCTGTATGTTTTTATTGCTTTTTCCTGAGATATTGATCTGTCTACATACCATGTGTCAGCCTTGGTAAGAATTCAATCAAATTTATGGGGATTTTTCTTGTTATTGTGCTTGTTTTGCTTTGCCTACAAGTACAGTCAAGGAACTCATTCTAATTTTGAGTGTTTCGTGTTGTGACTTGCTGTTGTCACCAGCATTCTCTGCATTATGGAACTATCTCTTGCTCTCACAACAGAATGGAGAAGGCACGAGACGCCATTTGCCATATGACTTGTGGTATTTCTCCTCCACATTCCAGTACCTGATGTTACCAATACACTTGTCTTAGCTAGGTGCTTTTATACTTCTATTCCGGGGCTGAAGGATTGCTATCCAAAACTGCTCCCTATCGCATTCTAATATGAAGTATGTTGGATTTACACAGGCAAAAAAAAAAAAAAGAAGAAAATCTGTATTTTTCCTTACAAGATCTCTTTAAAATCACTTCCAATGTCTATATGATGAAAAGTATTTAGATTTTTTATCCCCCACCCCCCCAAAAAAACCTCCTGGTGAAATAGGATGGGTTTCATACTCTGGCGTAACTGATAAGTGAGCATATCGAATAGTACTGCAGGCTTCATCTGCAGGAGACAGGAGACCCCAAAGGAAAGAAGTCTCAGTAACATTTATTGAGCACAGAATCGTACACGGAATATGTTATGTAATCCTCAGACAGCCCTGAGGGAGGCGTGTAGCAAAGAGGTCATACAGCAGGTCTGAGACCGCTCTTCTTAGCAAGGTCTGCTTGCAAGGTTGGCCCCGAGCGGGTATCTGAGACCTTGCTGGTGATATAAAACTTTCCCTAAATGATAAGGTGGTTCACTGCACCTCAACCGTGCATACGGTCTGTCTGGTTATGCTGCCTGCTTTCCTGTGGGATCTGGAATTTGGGTACATGCCAGGCAGAGTGCCTGTGTGACCAGCTCCCCGCCCCCACCATAAAGACCCTGGGCCTGAGTCTCTAGTGGGACTCGCCACCGGGACAAGGCTCTGGAACCTTGCTCCGGGTTCCCCCAGACTTCACCCCACATGCTTTTTTCCTTTGCTGATTTTGCTTTGTGTCCTTTTGCCGGGAGTGTGACCATGTGCAACATCCTGAGTCCTCCTGGTGAGTCATAGGACCTGAGCACGGCCCCGGGGACCATCCCCACAGGTGTGCATTGTCACCATTGCTATTTGTGGAAATGAAGAAGGGGAGACCCAGGGTGGTGGCCAAGGCCACACAACTGCAAAGTGGATGCCTCCTTCAAAAGCTCAGGAGACGCCTGCATTCCTCAAGCTGAGGGTCGGTCACCTGCAGCTCCCAGACAAAGGTAAGCTGCTCCGTTCCACTTGACTTTTATTAGTTCTGCAGGTCGGGTGCTCGAAGTTTATCTTCAGGAGGAGTTTGTGGAATCAACGAATTCGAGAAAAACGCAAGAATGGTGATTCTAGAAGCCAGTAGGGCCCTATAAATGGCTAGGCGTGCACCACCCATAACCACCCCATCTAACGGGTCAACATCCACCACCAACATTGTGTACTTGTCCTCTCCCCTGTCCCCAATCCCAAGACACGCATTCCTCCACCCATGAACAGTTCTTCCACTGGGGCACATTTTATTTTTTTATTTTATTTTATTTTATTTTAAAGATTTTATTTATTTATTTGAGAGAGAGAGAATGAGAGACAGAGAGCACGAGAGGGAAGAGGGTCAGAAGGAGAAGCAGACCCCCCGCCGAGCAGGGAGCCCGATGCGGGACTCGACCCCGGGACTCCAGGATCATGACCTGAGCCGAGGGCAGTCGCTTAACCAACTGAGCCACCCAGACGCCCCACTGGGGCACATTTTAAAACAACGGCACCTGCCGATGGTCACTGGAGGCATTCTTGAATAGTGATCTACAAAATACTGAAAAATCTGACAATAGGAGGAATCTTAGAATTGATAAAATAAGGCTATTTATTCTCAGAAAATGTCTCCCCCATGACTGTGAAGTTTCTTGTTCTAACAAGCTTGGCGCCGTGGGACTCTCCTCTGAGAGGTGGCGGTAGACTTGTCATGGGGAAGAGTTGGCATTTTTTGAATTTTTCCTAAGTCCCAGGCTGCGCTAGCCGTGGTAACACAATTCAGGCCAACATAAAAAGGACTTCCCTCCTACGTGGAAGCAATTAATGTCAGTAATTCAAGCAAAGGGGGTTTGCTTCCCTTTCAAAGTTTCTACACAGTTCAGCTCGCCTTATGATTTTAAAGCAGCATTTGCCTCGTTGTGCAAGCGCCGCCCGGAGCGGATGAAAGAGCGGACGCATTTTTTTACCTTGACACCTCCCAACTTCTGTGTTTCCTCACTGCCTACTTGAATCCATCAGCGCCCCAACTCCTTCGCATTTTTGTTGCTATTGTTGACACGGTTTCTGCCTCATGTCTCCTTGGGGTTTCTCATCTGGGCCAGCACGGGCCCCAGGCCCGGACAGGGGCCCCAGGGGCTGGGTCATCACTTTTATCTTGCAGGAGCCGAGGTCGTGGATGGGGCCTGAGAGGCGGCGCTCTGCTCCCTGACCGTGGCCTCCGAAGCCCGAGCCCCGGCCTCAGATGCCCCTCAGGAGGCGGCGCATGCTGTTGGAGCTCTCCTTGTGGGTGCCATTGGGGCCATTAGGAAAGAAGGCCCCTGCCCAGCCACGGGGTGTCGGGTCTGCGTTTTGCACGGGCGGTCTTGACCCCGACAGGAGCGTGCACAGACTTGATGAGTCTTGTTCCTCAGAGTTACAGGCAGTCTGGCAACCCGGGCAGCGCTTGGGGATCCCCAGGGGGACACCCGTTTCCTTCCGTCCCTCTTTATCACCCTTAATCCCAGGGACTAAGAAAAAGAGTGCCATGGAATGATGGGGAAGGGAGGCCTGAAGTCCCCAAATAGAGATTTGGGGGTTCAGATCTTAAAACAAAGTCATTGTCGGTCTCTTGGATCATGGCCTGAGAAACATTACCAAATAGACATTTTAGCTTCACTTAATGAGGTGTTCCAATTATTTATTTATAAATTGAGATCATGGAACGTGCGCAGTGGAAGTGACCCCAGGGATCATCTTGTGTCATCACTTGATTATCAAGATAGGGAAACTGAGGCCCACCTGCCAAGTGACCAGCCCAAGATGCAGGCAAAAGCAGGACCAGGAGCAACCTGAGACCTCTGGGCTCTGTCGTGTTGGGGATATTTCTGCCAGAGGGGTGGATTTTCAAGTATGGCCAGCGTGGGGTGCAGGGGAGTCAGTGATGGAGGAGGATGGAGTTCGGTGGGCAGGACCACACAGTGAGCAGAGAAGATGGAGGACAGAGTCTTGTCCAGGGGCTGTAGGGGCCCCCGCCCCAGATTTCCCTGAAGCCCAAGGACAGAAAGTCCCTGAGGACATGCTCAAATTTATTCCCAGCCTCCTTCCAAAAAAGACCATTTTTTGTCACTGACAAACCCTTTGCACTAAATTTGGATGAATCACACTCCGATTTTCCCATTAATATACATTAAGTTGTCAAAAAAAAAAACTTCCTCTCCTTCTCTAATTGTCCATACAAACCTAACTTTTACTTCGAAATGTCTCATGCTTGTCCAGTCTCTTAATTCCACTGAACTCAAATGTACGAGTAAGCCTTGGGCTAGACTTTTATAGCTTAGGACCTATAAACGACTATAAGGTGATACCTTCGAAGGGGTGGCGTTTAAAGAAGGGGAAGGATCCTTTTCAGAATAGGACTAGCTAGCACTGAACTGATTCATTCTCCAAGTGCAAGATCTAGGATCTTCTGACCCTTGGGTCCAGCTAAGGGGTGATCCATCACATTGCAGATCTGCTCACCCCATGACACCATGATACCTGAGGGCCTGGGATAATTACAGGTGGACACTGGGTGCTAAATGACTTGCTAGCAGGTGCTGAATGGAGGGTGGGGAAAAGCATGTCCAGTGCCTGGAGGGGTTTCTCAGCTGATTGTAGACGTTTGCTGAAAACAAAACAAAACCAAGGATGATCGTCGTGATATCGAATCTGAGCCTTGCTCTCATGGGAAATATCTCAAGATTTCAAACCAGATTCCCCAACCCCCCTCCTGATGGTTTCCTTTTTAGAGGCGTCTCTTCTCATTGATCTTCATTGGAAGGCGACAATCCCCTAGGGACACCGAGAGCCAATTATCAGTGATCCTGTTACAACTTCCTCCCTTAATAGCTGAGGCTAGGAAACCGCTTTCTGTCCAGACCCTGGTTTGTCACCGTCTCTTGTGTTAACGTCTGTTTTCTCAAAACCCCGAACCGTTCTGTTTAAGAAACAACTTGCAGCATAACAGAGCAGAGGTGTGCACCCTTTTCACCATAGACGCGGACAGACGTTTCACTCTACTGAAAAATCACAATTTTAAAACTGCGAATGTTCTCACCTTCCCCCAGTGATGTCACTCCGGGCCAAGCTCACAGTACCAGAAGGCATCGTGGTGTTTTTGAGCACCTATCAAAAGATACTTTCAAATGTTTCTATTAAGTCTTTTTCTAAAGTTGCTGTTGAAGATGTGCAGAGAACATTTTCCCCCCTCCAAGGCGGATATGGTCTAGAAGAAGTGATTCATCTGACTTCTGAGCGCTCCCTGGGGCCACCAGCAATCCATCAGTGCCCGGGCGCTGGATGAGTGAACCAAAAAAGCACAGTGGGTGTCCCGGGAACTTTGGCAGTGACGGAGGGGGTGACAGGCTGGAGGGAAGCCACCAAACCTCCATCCACCGTTTCAAGCAATTTGTTCCTACAGGGGGCACAGGGGGCTGGTTTTCCCCCCACCGCCCACTCACCCCTCAGAGCAGGTGCATCCATCCCTGCTCAAGGGTAAACCCAGAATGATCTCACCAGTCATGGCATCCCTTCCCTCGCCAGCAACTGGTTTAGGAATGGGCATGTGACCCAATTCTGACCAATGAGATGTGAGAGAAAATGCACTGGAAAGTCCCTGGAAAGGGTCCCCTTGTTGAGGAAGGGGACATGCAGGGCACCGCCAGATCATGATAGAAACACCAGAGCTTCAGCTGCCAACTTGCAAAGTTAGGGGAACCAGCTTGAGACCCGAGCTCCCAGCTGAAGATGCAGGAGCTGAGAGACAGAAAAAAAACTCTACTTTGAGCTACTATCAATTAAACTGTTTTGGAACCTCCACACCGGTCCGTGTGCAGGGTGTCCTGACCCAAAGATTGAGAGCCTGGTGCGGCCAGAGAGAGCCGCGGGCGCAGTGAGAGACACCTGCAGAGGGGCCGGGCCCACGAGAAGTTCGGAGAGGCTTCGCGGAGGCAGGACCCGAGGGGGCCAAGGGACCACGACACATTTTGTCACCTGATGAGGGAGAGGAGAGCTCAGTCCTGCCTGACTTCCCGCGTGACAGTCACTCCGATGTGAGGTGAGAGCAACTAGAGCTTGTCGTGTTTCCTTTAACCTAGATTGTGGACATTTTAAATTGTTGTCATATTGAATTGGGTTTTGTAAAAATCCAAGTCTTGCTCATCAAGCCAGATGAGGTCAAAGTCCCCTCAAGGACTTAGAGAGGAAAAGGGATCTGAGTTTGGGTTTTTGGTACGTTGGCTCAAGGACCGTCTGAGCATGTGGCCGGTGAACGTGCTGGGGCGGGACACAGCGCCCTCAGGGCCCGGGAGACCCTTCTCAGCACCATGCCCAGGCCTGAGGCTTGAGAACCCGGGACAAAGGAGCCGAGAAAGCTCTTTCGCAGGGCCAGCGACGGGGGGACGAATTTGATCTCCTCTGCGAAAGCCGCATGTTCCTCCAAAGAGGTAGCGCCCACTTGGAGCAAAGAGTTAGCTCCCACTTGGAGCAAAGAGTTCAGGACATCAAGGGCAGCCCCTGTGCCCTCTGTCTGGGGCGCAGCCCCAGGCTCAGGGCAGGAGATTCGGAACATGCAGAAGGATGCAGAGTAACCCCTTTCACTCTGATGGATTGTCCCCTTCGCATCAGGTGGCGCTGGGCCACCACCGTGGCGCATGGGGCATCCATGTCCTCCTCAGGGGGGCTCATCACTAACAACATGTTTTCTGATGCCCACGTGGACTTTCCACTCTGTCTGCCGATGTGAGCACCGATTCATCACGCCACCTTCCTCCTGACACGAGGCCTTCCCTCTGAGCGCCGAGCCCATTAGTTATGCACCAACTCTCGGAAGCTTTGCGGCCTGGAGCTGAAGAATCAGCTTGTTCAATGTTGCCAGGTGATGAAAAGGGAGTATTGATTTCCCTCCAGGAATGGAAGGGTGCAAGGCTCTGAGTTACAGTGAGAGCCCGGAATATTAATCTGCTCTCATGGCCAAGCAGGGGATCTTGCAGTGAGGGCGGGAGCAACACCTTCGTCTTAGTTCCTAATGCTCGGCCGCCCTGCAGGACGCGGACGCGGACATGGACTCAAGCCCCTGGCAGCAGCTGCAACTCTCGCTGGTCCCTCTCGAAGCGGGGCAACATCCAGGCTGAGGTTCATTTTCTCATAGACTCCAAACACACGGGGCTTCTCCTAGGGATGCCAGGGAGGTGGGAGGTGCTTGAATGTGACCTTGGGATTTGGACTTCTCAGACTGAGAACTGAGTTCCCTTGCCAAGGGAAAGCCATGAGGTCTTAGGAGGCTCTCAGAGGGACAGGACGGGGTGGCACAGGACCAAACCTACCTGCCCTTGGTCCCAGCTTCGTCCATGTCTCACGCAGCCCATCTGGACACCGAGTCACATGGGATGCTCAGCGATCCTACCTGCAGCCCCGAGAGCAGTCTCCGTACCCGGGCCCTCCTGGCTCAACTCTGGATGCTCCTCACGCTTCTAATGTAGGTGGAACATCACCTTCTGGAGGGAGGAGTCGGGCGGAGAGTATGGTCTCAGGGGGCCTGTGCCCCCAAATGTCTCCCATGGGCACCCCAGGGGTTGGGGGGACCTGCAGTGTCTCCTCTAGATTTCTAGTTGCCATGAAGATGCTTCAGATGCTGAGATTTTAGTTGTGTTTGCCTTTCTTACTGTTTTTCCCTCTGGACATATTCTGTCATCTCCCTGTAGTCTCCTGAGGGTGTCAGTGAGTGTGTGTGTGACGTTCTGAAACGTCAGAAAAGCCACTTCCTTCCACCAAAGCAGCTAGAAGGCCCCTGTTTTCGAGATTCTTCATGAAGACACCTGAGTAAACAAACCTGTAGATGAAATAGAGATCTTCTCAGCTGGCTTTCCTTTCTAGATCTCCAGATTCCCCTTATGTCCCCAGAATCCCCTTTTCTTCAATTCTCTTGGTCCTTTCACACCTTTTGGTTTCTGATCATTCTCCATTGTCCCCCAAAGCACCCAGGAGCTGCCCATATGTACCCCAAAGGTATGGCAGCTTTGTTCCGGTTTGGTTTTCCTACCCAGTGTTTTAACTTTGTCATTATCATTAAAAAATCTAAAAAATCTGGATTTGTCGCTTCTGTTTCGCCAGCTTCCCACAGGGCAACACTCAGCAGAGGATGCTCCTGGCTTAGATAGGGACCACCCTCCTTCATGCAGCACATGACTTCTGAGCACCTGTGGTATGTCAGGGCTAATTTAGGCTCTGGGGACATAACAGAAGACAAGGTTTCAAATCCCTGCGTTTCTCAACTGGGTTTTGACAAATGGCGGCATTGCACGTCAGAGTTGGGGCCATGTTCTCGGCAGCTGGCCCCACTGGAGACACAGAGGAGAGACGTCCGTCCAGAGCATGCAGTGGGGTCCTTTGGGTGTTAGGCATGCTCCTCCGGCAGACTGACCTGGGAGGACCCTGTGGTGTGCGGGCAGGTGGGGGGACAGCTAAGTTCCCACTTGATGGACAAAGGAGTGGGCTGCAGAGTCTGCCTGGCTTTTCTAAAGCCCTGCAGAACCAGATAGAAACTCCTCTCTCATCACAGCAGCTTCCCCATCACACTCTGTCTTGCGTCTGGGCTGTGAGGAAGCCACCCACCATGAACTTGTGACCCAGTGTCCCAGATCCCAGCCCTCCCTGGGGTAAGGCCGGCATGCACCTGCCCTCAGATGATCACCCCCCACTTACCGGGTTCTAGATGTTATGAAGCACAAGCTGCCGCCAACGCTACTGAAACCTTAACCGCTTGTGTCTCCTCCACTTGGGGTGGGGGATGGGGGGAATCTTGCTGCGAAGAAACCGAAGCTGTTACGGGATCACAGAGACCCTGCCTTTCCAATCCCAAACATGGCTTCTTAAGCGTAAAACGGTAAATACACAATGTCTGGTGGCTTGATTTTAAATGACAAAGTCTTCAGTATGAAACCCCAGGGATTTTGAAATCCTTGAGGAACCTACGTAAGATGGTCTTTCAGCAAGTTTTATGAGGCCGCTGGTGTAATTTCCATGTCTAGATCCACAGTGTGTGCAGGTCTCTCTCTGAAGAAGTCTAGCGCCGTGCAGTAGCAATCTTACGATAGATTGCGGGTGTTTGGGAAAGGGAAGGCATACACCCGAAAATATTTGTTAAACATTGTCATTTAGCAAAGCTGTCATAGTCGAAGGCACGTCCCTGTTTAGGAAAGAAAGTAACCGCTTAGCAGGCACGGGGTTTCCTTTGGAGGTGACAGAAATTTCTAGAACGAGACAGGAGGCGACAGTTGCAGGTCGCAGGAGTGTACCTGACATCACTGAATTGTTCACTTTCAAATGATGAAAACGGTAGATTTTATGCTTTGGGTGTTTGACCACAATAAAATAAATAAAATGTCAGGTGCTAAAAAGAGCGTCAGCCTCTTTGAACAAAGACAGGTCCGCACTCACTCCTTGACCCAGTCAGTGGGCATGGTACCCAGTCCGTGCAGGCACTCTTCCAGGCCTCGGGACGCAGCCCCCA
>NW_027900491.1:0-237 GCF_054177405.1 Leptonychotes weddellii | reverse complement strand
GCCATTCAGGTTCCAGAATAGCCCCAGACTCCCGCCAGGAAAGTGCCCAGTCCCCTCCAAAACACGTGACACAGTGGAGCCTCCCTACTTCCCACCGCGGAACTATCACGGTAAAGCATGCCCGTGGATGAGCTGTGGCCTTTGGACACCACATCCAAGGCCACCCACAGCTGGCTCCATGATGAGGTCCACTGAGGCCTTCTGACTCTCTCAGGCAGGTGGGCCTGGATCGGAGTA
>NW_027900490.1:0-237 GCF_054177405.1 Leptonychotes weddellii | reverse complement strand
AAGATATTTTTTCAATAGATCAAAAATACAGAACTAATATTAGGTATCATAGAAACATCTGCATAATTTTATGGAAATCTCCTTATTTAAAGTTTATATATACATTTCAACAAAAAGGTAGGACTATTATAAAAATACGTGCATTTGGTTTGGAAAAATGCCAGTTGAATATTTTATATACTTTAAAAGGCATATTAATGTAATTAATATATATTGAAACTAACATGTCAATAATAT
>NW_027900489.1:0-237 GCF_054177405.1 Leptonychotes weddellii | reverse complement strand
AGGAGACCAGTCAATATCTACTCAGTCTTCAGTCCCAGGTTCAGATCCCACTTTACCTCTAAGTTGTCCTTGTAAAGTCAGAATTCTCTAAACGTATCTCTCTTCCGGGAGCCTGTCAGTCTTTGCTTGTACACTCCCATTTTAGTATCTGTTGTAATTTGTTTGGACTAGCTAGCTCTTTGCAAATTGTGGGGTTTTTTCCCCCCACTGAACTTAACTCCCTGATGCAGAAATTAT
>NW_027900488.1:0-237 GCF_054177405.1 Leptonychotes weddellii | reverse complement strand
GTTACTACAAAGAAGGTGGTGAGAGATCATTTCTTATCCATAATGGGTGGTGGTGTGGGTGGCAATGAAGCATGGGCTATTGGTTTTTTTTTTTTTTAAAGATTTTATTTATTTATTTGAGAGAGCGAGAATGAGAGAGAGCACATGAGAGGGGGGAGGGTCAGAGGGAGAAGCAGACCCCCCGCCGAGCAGGGAGCCCAATGCGGGACTCGATCCTGGGACTCCAGGATCATGACC
>NW_027900487.1:0-237 GCF_054177405.1 Leptonychotes weddellii | reverse complement strand
TAATTTTGAGAGAGAGAGAGTAGCATGAGCGGGGGGAAAAGCAGAGGAAGAGGGAGAGAGAATCCAAAGCTGACTCTGCGCTGAGCATGGAGCCTGAGTGGAACTCGATCCCACCACCGCAAGATGATGACCTGAGCCTAAACCAAGAGTCAGATGCTTAACCAACCGAGCCACCCAGAAAACCCATGTTTTTAAATTATGGTATGTACATTGTGGGGTGCCTGGCTGGTTCACTCA
>NW_027900486.1:0-237 GCF_054177405.1 Leptonychotes weddellii | reverse complement strand
TTAACATGTTTGTGTAGTCAAATCTATCTTTTTTTTTTAATTTTTATTTCCTTTGGTTTCTACAACTTATTTTTTGTAATCCTACCAATGCCTATAGTCCATATAGGGCATTACCTCATTTAAAAACTTACCTTATAAAATCAAGGTAGACACCAATGAAGCATCGAAAAGGGCCAGGTAATATAATCTCTACCTCTTATGTTCTGAGGTTATTTAAGTATTTATTATAATATTGCT
>NW_027900485.1:0-237 GCF_054177405.1 Leptonychotes weddellii | reverse complement strand
ATCTATAAAAAACTTATCAAACTCAACACCCAAAGAACAAATAATCCAATCAAGAGATGGGCAGAAGACATGAACAGACATTTTTCCAAAGAAGACATCCAAATGGCCAACAGACACATGAAAAAGTGCTCAACATCCCTGGGCATCAGGGAAATATAAATCAAAACCACAATGAGATACCACCTCACACCAGTCAGAATGGCTAAAATTAACAAGTCAAGAAACGACAGATGTTGG
>NW_027900484.1:0-237 GCF_054177405.1 Leptonychotes weddellii | reverse complement strand
GTGGCCTGGGCTTCCTCACAGTATGGGTGGTGGAGGGACCCGAAAAATCAGCACACAGGGAAACTAAATTATTAATCAGAATAATGCTTAGTTTTGTTTTTTTTTTTTTTTAAAGATTTTATTTATTTATTTGAGAGAGAGAGTGAGAGAGAGAAAGAGCACAAGAGGGGGGAGCAGGAGAGGGAGAAGCAGACTCCCCACCGAGCAGGGAGCCCGATGCGGGACTCGATCCCGGGA
>NW_027900483.1:0-237 GCF_054177405.1 Leptonychotes weddellii | reverse complement strand
GCCAGAAACTGCAAAGATCTGGCCCCTAAGGGATTGTCTGTCTCTCATGCTTAAATTCACATGAATCCTGCAGTCCCTGTGGGAATATCAGCCTCCCTTCCCAGAGCTAGCTGGTGAGTGGTCTGCTTGCCTTTTTTGCACCCCATGCCACACCCTCCTCTGTTTCAAATCAGCAACCTGCTGGGCTTTGTACAAGTAGCAGCCTTTGGTAGAGAAGCTAATCTTTCAAATTATGGA
>NW_027900482.1:0-237 GCF_054177405.1 Leptonychotes weddellii | reverse complement strand
TACAGATACCTATACTTTCTAGAAAATGATTATATAGACCCTCTCAAAGAAAAATGCACACCATTATATGGTTTCAGACAAGTTGCTAGGGAAAAACACATCTGGACTGATTCCTACGTACAGATTATTGTCATCAGTACATGTTCCTGCATTCTTACAGATTTGATAATAAACATACAGACTGGCTTGTAACTTAATGTTCCATCGGTTCATCAGCCTTTTCTGCAGGTTCATCAG
>NW_027900481.1:0-1514 GCF_054177405.1 Leptonychotes weddellii | reverse complement strand
CCGCATCGGGCTCCCTGCTCGGCAGGGAGTCTGCTTCTCCCTCTGACCCTCCCCCTCTCATGTGCTCTCTCTCTCTCTCTCAAATAAATAAATAAAATCTTAAAAAAAAAAATTTACCATCTTAACCTTATCTTTAAGTATATAGCTTAGTAGTGTTAAATATATTCACGTTGTTGTGCAACCAATCTCCAGAATGTTTTCATCTTACAAAAATGAAACTCACTACCCATCAAACAACTCCTCATTTCCCCCTCCCTCTGGCCTGCAGCAACCACTTTCTAATTTCTGTTTCTATGTACCTGACACCTTTAGTTACCTCGTATCGGTAGAATAATACAGTATTTGTAATTTTTGTGATTGTCTTACTTCATTAAGTGAAATGTAGAAAATGTAAAAGTGTTTTTGAAAAAAATACGTAATACAAAGGAAGCTAACAAATATATTATTATTAAAACTCAACACTACCTGTGGTATTTAGGCCAAAAATACCAAAAAACTTATACCAAAAAACTGTTTCTTATAGGGAGTGTTCATCATTAACACTGCTGAGGATTGCTGCTAAGTGGACTATAATGAAATATAATGAAATACTGAATTTAATCAGCTTCGTTACCGTGTTTAAACTGTGCCAACAGCTCACCCCCTTCTTGCCTGCTCTGGGGACAGACTGCTGCCCACCTTGGGCATGTCGCTACTGCAAAATATGCCAAGGAAGGGTGTGTGAGCCTCCAGACAACGAGGGCTACCATGTTCACCTGCCTAAATTAAAAAATGAAAGTGGGTTTTTTTTTGATGACCAGGCCACCGGCCTCTGGGTTTCTATATTCCTGCTGCCCCCTGCTATGAGACGCTCAGAAGCCAGAGCCCACTTTGATTGCATTAGGGAGCTCTCTTGGGAATAAACTTCCAGAAGAGAAGCGGTGTGAGTTGAATGCAGATGACACTCCCTCAAGCAAACAAAAATATTGGGTTTTTTTCCCAAAAACACATTCTTTTCCTTAATCTCATTTAAATTGACACTATTAGTAGAGGGGAAAAGCCATAACTCGCCACTTTGCTGATCCCCAGCTCAGTACAGAAGCACTCTCCAGAGTGACTTCGCCACCATGGGCCCGGGCTGTTGTATTTGTTTCCCTGTCTTTTCAGAATGGTAAGTATGGACAGTAAAGACTGGAGGAGTGCTCCCAGAACAGAAGTGCGTCCTCTGAACAGAAACAGGAGACCAGGCTGCTGTAAGAGCCACAGCCTCTTGTCAGCAGGTTTAGCTGAAGTGGACACTGGCACGAGCCAAGCTACTCATGCTGTTTGACAAGGGCCAAGTATGGGGGACGATCCTGAAAACAGGAGACTCCACAGCTGGCTCCTGCTATTCTCTTTCATTTTGTTTATGGCAATCTTTATAATTGTGGGAATATTTCTGGGGTTTCATGATAAAGTGACTACTCATCTTAGTTACGCCTATCTAAGCAATCATAATGAAACTAATTCCACGAAGAATTAGTTTCTATAGAACA
>NW_027900480.1:0-237 GCF_054177405.1 Leptonychotes weddellii | reverse complement strand
TAAATTCAAAAGATATTAAATTATAAAACAGCATGCATATGTTACAAAATGATCTAATTTCATGAAAATCCAAAACAAGCAAAGCTCTATGAAAAATGGAAAATAAATACACCAAACAGATCATTTATACTTTTCTTTTATCTATATTTTAAAATTTTCTACAACAAACATGTCTTCTTTAAACTTATTTCTTGAATAATAATAGTTTTTAAAGTTTCCCAAATAATTATATATTGT
>NW_027900479.1:0-237 GCF_054177405.1 Leptonychotes weddellii | reverse complement strand
AAGAATTCTAAGTGGAATTTGCACTGAGGAGGTAGATTAGTAAAAAAGTAACAAGGTTTATTTCTAAAGCTTTCTAGGCTTTAAAGTCCTTATCTCTACTTTAGTGATAAGGATTTCTTTCTTTCTTTCTTTCTTTCTTTCTTTCTTTCTTTCTTTCTTTCTTTCTTTCTTTCTTTCTTCTTTCTTTTTCTTTCTTTCTCCTTCTTTCTTTCTTCTTTCTTTCCCCTTCCTTCCTTC
>NW_027900478.1:0-237 GCF_054177405.1 Leptonychotes weddellii | reverse complement strand
ATATATATAAAGAATATATATATTCTTTTCTATATGCATTCGCTTCTATGGTTTCCTAAATAAGGAGTCTGAACAGAAATGTTTTAAATGGCAAAACCAGAGGAAGACACAAAGAAATGGAAAAACGTTCCATGCTCATGGATTGGAAGAACAAATATTGTGAAGATGTCAATGCTACCTAGAGCAATCTACACATTCAGTGCAATCCCCATCAAAATACCATCCACTTTTCTCAAA
>NW_027900477.1:0-237 GCF_054177405.1 Leptonychotes weddellii | reverse complement strand
GGGCTCAATCCCAGGACCCTGGGATCATGACCTGAGCTGAAGGCAGACACTTAATGCCTGAGCCACCCAGGCGCCCCGGGTGCTAGATATTTTTGTATTCTTATAAATCTTCTTGAGCTTTGTTCTGGGGCACAGCTATGTTACTGGGAAATAGTTTGATCCTGTAGGGTCTTAATTTTTCAGGTGAGGTCAGAGCAGCGTGTAATCTAAGGGTAGTTATCCCACCACTGCTGAGGC
>NW_027900476.1:0-237 GCF_054177405.1 Leptonychotes weddellii | reverse complement strand
TCTTTCTTCTTCATCAAGAGTTCCCTTTCCTTAAGTCATTTTTTTTTCCATATCATTCTCCGTCATCAGTATCAATTACTAGATAGGTTACTTCTCTCAGGAGTATTGCATGTTAGAAGGAACCCGAAAGAAGAATGAGGTTGTGTGCCCAGCACTGTGGTCCATTAACTGTCCTCCTTTTTAATAGTCACATCAACATCCTCTTGTTTGGAGAGGATGGTGAAGGAGGAGCAGGGC
>NW_027900475.1:0-237 GCF_054177405.1 Leptonychotes weddellii | reverse complement strand
CTACATGACTGGGAATTACCTCCTGTGGACACAGGCCTCTGTGGCATGCTGAAGCACAATCAGAAGGCTATTTGGTGAGAAGAGAAATTAGAAGGAAAGTAACCAGCTGAATCCAGTGTTTCATGGAAAGGACTGAAGTAGCCAGATCCATCCAGCTCCCCCACAGGCACAGCCTCACTAGTGGGCCTGACTTTCATCTGCTGCCTGAGGTGCCGTCCCTACTCTTGGGCAAGCCTA
>NW_027900474.1:0-237 GCF_054177405.1 Leptonychotes weddellii | reverse complement strand
GCCAGAACCTGCCATCGATTCTCCGCCTACGTCCACTGCACAGGACAGTCCCACAAAGGCATCTGTTTCTACCAGAGTGGGCGAGGAGACGAGCTGTAGCAAGCAAGGCGGCCGTCTTGTGAGCTCATCCTGGAAGTGGCAATCACCCCCTCGCCATACTCTGTTCAGAGGAGCAGAGCACCGGGCGCAACCCGCACTCAAGGGGAAGGGTCCCTACAGGGCACGGGCATCACAGGC
>NW_027900473.1:0-237 GCF_054177405.1 Leptonychotes weddellii | reverse complement strand
TGGTGGTGGAGGTGCTGGTCATGGTGGTGGTGGAGGTGATGGTGGTGGTGGAGGTGATGGTGGTGGTGGAGGTGCTGGTCATGGTGGTGGTGGAGGTGATGGTGGTGGTGGAGGTGCTGGTCATGGTGGTGGTGGAGGTGATGGTGGTGGTGGTCATGGTGGTTGTGGTGATGGTCGTGGTGGTGGTGATGGTCGTGGTGATGGCGATGGTGGTGATAGAACGATCTGTTCCTGGGG
>NW_027900472.1:0-237 GCF_054177405.1 Leptonychotes weddellii | reverse complement strand
TCTGTATACTATTTTCCACAGTGGCTGCACCATTTGCATTCCCATCAGCCCCATACAATGGTTCCATGTTCTCCACATTCTCACAAACAGTTGTAAGATATTTCCATTCTTAATAATTTTTTGAGATTCTAAATGTTTTAATAAATTCCCATTGCCTTGAAGTTAAATCCAATTTAGTAAATGTATACCATATTCTTGTGTAAACAAAAAATAAAAATCATCTATTTGTTATAACCT
>NW_027900471.1:0-237 GCF_054177405.1 Leptonychotes weddellii | reverse complement strand
GTACTAAAGCTATATGGCCAGTCAATGATTAGCACCAAATTCAGTGCAGTGTTCAACTGTCTCTGGAGGGAGAGGTGTAGGGTCGTGAAGGAACAAAGCACGCAGGTAGGTTCATTGCTAAGAGTAAAGCCTAGTATTAAGTTCATTGGTAGGTTCATAGGTTCTTTTTACTATTCATAATTCATATATTTGCCATACACATTCTTTAGTATGTATCAAATACTACATAATTTTTAA
>NW_027900470.1:0-1514 GCF_054177405.1 Leptonychotes weddellii | reverse complement strand
GAAGATAAATAATAAAGATCAGAGCAGAAATAAATGATATAGAAACAAACAAAGCAAACAAAGAAGAAAACTCCACTGTAGAATAGATCAATGAAATCAGGAGCTGGTTCTTTGAATAAAAATAATAAAATTGATAAACCCCTACCAGACTTATCAAAAAGAAAAGAGAAAGCACCTAAGTAAATAAAATCACAAAGGAGAGAAGAGAAATAACCAATACCACAGAAATACAAACAGTTATAAGAGAATATTATGAAAAACTATATGCAAACAAATTTGAAAATCTGGAAGAAATTGATAAATTCCCAGAAACATACAAACTTACAAAGCTGAAACAGGAAGGAAAAAAAATGTGAACAGACCAATAACCAGCAAAGAAATTGAATCAGTAATCAAAAATCTCCCAACAAACAAAAGTACAGGGCCAGCTGGCTTAACAGGGGGAATTCTACCAAATTAAAGAGTTAATACCCATTCTTCTCAAACTGTTCCAAAAAACAGAAAAGGAAGGAAAACTTCCAAATTCATTCCATGAAGCCAGGATTACACTGATACCATAACAATACAAAGACTCCACTATAAAAGAGAACTACATCCTAATGAAACTGGATGCAAAAATTCTCAATAAAATACTAATGAATCAAATCCAACAGTATATTAAAAGAATCATTTGCCATGATCAAGTGGGATTTATTCCTGGGCTGCAAGGATGGTTCAATATTCACAAATCAATATGATATACCATATTAATAAAAGAAAAGATAAAAACCACATGATCCTCTCAACAGATGCAGAAAAAGCATTTGACAAAGTACAGCATCCATTCATGATAAAAATCCTGAACAAAGTAGGGATACAGGAAACATACCTCAAAATAGTAAAGGTCATATACAAAATCCCAGAGCTATTATCATTCTCAATGGGGAAAAACTGAAAGATTTTCCTCTACAGTTAGAAACAAGATAGGGATGTCTACTCTCACCTCTGTTATTTAACATAGTACTGGAAGACCTGACCTTAGCAATCAGACAACAAACAGAAATAAAATGTATCCTAATCACAAGGAAGAAGTCAAATGTTTTGCAGATGACATGAAACTCTATAGAGAAAACCCAAAAAACTTCACCAAAAAATTGCTAGAACTGATACACAAATTCAGTAAAGTCACAGGATACAAAATCAATGTATAGAAATCTGTTGCATTTCTATACACCAATAATGAAGCAGCAGAAAGAGAAATCAAGGAATTGATCCGATTTATAATAGCACCAAAAACCATAAGATAACTAGGAAAAAACCTAACCAAAGATGTAGAAGATATGTACTCTGAAAACTATAAAACACTGATGAAAGAAACTGAGGATGACACAACGAAATGGGAAGACATTCTACGCTCACAGACTGGAAGAACAAGTATTGTTAAAATGTCTACCAAAAGCAAGGTACACATTTAACGCAATCCCTATCAAAATATCACCAGCATTTTCACAGAGAACAAACAATCCTAAAATTTG
>NW_027900469.1:0-237 GCF_054177405.1 Leptonychotes weddellii | reverse complement strand
GTATGCCCTAGGTAGTGTGTGATGCATTCTTATATTGATTTTTTTGCTATCGTTTATTTGAAATCTCAATTTATCTAGCTATCTTGGATTTTATCTGATAACTCTGTCTCCACGTGTTTGCCTTCCTTAGTTTTGCTGACCTATCTTTTAGAACTTCCAGTCTGATCTTTTCTTCAAGGTTTGGCTCAAATGCCACCAATTTCAACTGTTTTTGTTTGTTGTTTGTTTAGCAAGCAA
>NW_027900468.1:0-237 GCF_054177405.1 Leptonychotes weddellii | reverse complement strand
GCGGTGGTCAGCGCGTCGGCCACCTTCTTGCCGTGGGTCTTGACCTGGGCGGAGCCGGGGCTCAGGTCGAAGTGGGGGAAGTAGGTCTTGGTGGTGGGGAAGGCCATGAAGGTCCTGCGGGAGGAAGGGTTGGGCGAGCCAGGGTTAGGTGGGGCGGCGGAGGACAAGGGTCGTGAGGGGTCCCCGAGCCCTGATCCCAGCAGGGGAGGGTTGGGTCCTCACCTCTCCAGAGCCTCT
>NW_027900467.1:0-237 GCF_054177405.1 Leptonychotes weddellii | reverse complement strand
CAGATTTACTCATAAAGTTTAAATATTTAGGTACTGTGAGGAGCTATTAGCATATGACTATACTTTTTATCCTGATTAAACAGTAAGGTTAAGTTAAGGTTTACAATATATATTTTACTATGAGTCTATGTTAGTTATTCATTATTTAATCACTTTATAAAGAGCCAAGCCTTACTGGATTTTGAATTATCATAGCTAAAAAATAATAATATTCATCTAAAGCGGTATATCATTTTG
>NW_027900466.1:0-237 GCF_054177405.1 Leptonychotes weddellii | reverse complement strand
GGCCCAGTCTGTTGTACAAGATGGTTTCCAATGGTTTCAAATGCTCCTTCAAACCTTATTTCTGATGTGGTACTGGCCACACAAATTCCTACCATGCCACACCTTCCCATGCAAAGCTTCACGTATTTAGATAATCAAGTACATCAAGAAAAACTCAACTCACTGGAGTTCACAATGTGGTAACAACCCACCAAATCTTTTTCATCCCATTTCGGGGGAAATCAGCTAGAAGACATA
>NW_027900465.1:0-237 GCF_054177405.1 Leptonychotes weddellii | reverse complement strand
GCTGCCGTTTACCGTCCAATATCTGCCCGTGGAATCACGGCTCGCCACTTCGTACCTCAAAACCAACCGCCTGCGATATTCTGCTTGTAGAGATCCAGATCTTCTTACATCTCAGGTTGGTGTCGTGGGTGCTCAGAGTGGTCTGGTAGATATCCAGCTCAATTCCGGGGACCAGCTGAAATAGGGTCCCCTACTCCTCCGCCATCTTTTCCATCCCCTTTGACGTATTCTTATATG
>NW_027900464.1:0-237 GCF_054177405.1 Leptonychotes weddellii | reverse complement strand
GAAGATGATGGTGGTAGAGGTGATGTGGTGATGATGATGGTGGTGATGATGGTGGTGATGATGGTGGTGGTGGTGATGGTGGTGATGATGGTGGAGGTGATGTTGGTGAAGATGATGGTGGTGGAGGTGATGTGGTGATGATGATGGTGGTGGTGATGGTGGTGATGATGATGGTGGTAGAGGTGATGTGGTGATGATGGTGGTGGTGGTGATGGTGGTGGTGATGGTGGTGGAGGT
>NW_027900463.1:0-237 GCF_054177405.1 Leptonychotes weddellii | reverse complement strand
ATTGTTTGTGCATAACACCCAGTGCTCCAGGCAGAACATGCCCTCTTTAATACCCATCACCAGGCTAACCCATCCTCCCACCCCCTCACCTCTTGAACCCTCAGTTTGTTTTTCAAAGTCCATCATCTCTCATGGTTAGTCACCCCCTCCAATTTCCCCGCCTTCATTCTTCCCCTATTGCTATCTTCTTTTTTTTTTTTCATAACATATATGGCATTATTTGTTTCAGAGGTACAG
>NW_027900462.1:0-237 GCF_054177405.1 Leptonychotes weddellii | reverse complement strand
CCCTTTCATGAGCTGCCACTCCAGGAATAGACTCGGGTGTCTGGCTGCACAAATCCTGATGCTCGTTCAGGAAGATGAAGTGGATGCCTGAGTGCTGGAAACACATTATTGCATGTCTGGACTTCATCTTTGAGACAATTCTATCTTTATCTGACATCCAGAGGGACAATTGTTTCTAGAACTGAAAGGCAAGTGAGAGGCTATTGTGCAGGAAAATTGCTCATAAACAGAGAGAGA
>NW_027900461.1:0-237 GCF_054177405.1 Leptonychotes weddellii | reverse complement strand
ACACGTGCCTTCAGCGGGGGCCCCGCAGCCCACCCACAGCCCCAGGCTGCCCACTGGCCCAGGAGGTTCATGCCCCCAGTCATCAGGGTTCTCTCCAGGCCCAGGGCTTCAGGGATGGTCAAGACATGGAGATGCCATCCACCCTGAGAGCTCCCTGCCCCAGACGAGGGACACTAACGGGGCAAGAGCACAGTCTTGACGTTGGAGACGCACGTTTTCCATGTGACTCGTGAACAT
>NW_027900460.1:0-237 GCF_054177405.1 Leptonychotes weddellii | reverse complement strand
AGCACATACCCTCCCCAATGTCTATCACCCAGCCACCCGATCCCTCCCACCCCCCACCACTCCAGCAACCCTCACTTTGTTTCCTGAGATTAAGAATTCCTCGTATCAGTGAGGTCATGTGATACATGTCTTTCTCTGATTGACTTATTTCGCTCAGCATAGTTTTTTAATTTCAGTTATACACAGTGATTAAAACCTAGGCAAAAAAAAAAAAAAGTTCCCTGATAGAGGCCCTGG
>NW_027900459.1:0-1514 GCF_054177405.1 Leptonychotes weddellii | reverse complement strand
CCATCCCTTCACAAAGATCAACAATCAGACAGCTATCCATGAACAAAAATGGCTCTGGGAGAGCTCAGGAGTCCTCTTAAGAAACTTTAGCAACAAACACAGTGGAACAAAAAAACTTGAGAATAACTGCATAAGAAAAGAAGAACCCTTCATTTTTGCCTGCATCATCTCACCCCTCAAGTGGGCACTGCTCAGTGCCAAGAGGGAAATCCCCAGCCAGAAAGAGTTCCACTTACCAGAAAAGGAAAAGCAGAGTGAGTGACCAGCTTCCCCAGCCTTCAGGGTACCACACAAAGGTCCCACTTCACTTTTACCCCATCCAGAGACCAACAAAGGGGAGATGCACAGAGATGGCTAGGAACAAGAAGAGACACAGGAGCTACTAATAGCAGCCATGCAGCAGGACCCTCTGCAGAGAAACACAGCAGCTTTTGCCACTGAAGAAATCAATAGCCAACTTAGCCTCCATGGAACCCCTGCAGTTTTCACCAGCTTTCACCCCACAATGTACTGGCCTTTGCTGACACCAGTTGTCTGAGTCTCTTCCCACTACTTCCCCTCTCTGGCTCCCAAAGGAGCCTGGAAACTGCACCAGCAGTCAGCCCAGGCCTCTGTAGTGGCACAATTGTAAGATGCCAGCCTAGGCCCCCGACACGGACCCCACCACCATGTGTGCACTTGGGCCTAGCCCATCCAGCTGTGCACTTGCACACTGCAAGCCTGACAACTGTCACTGGCCTCCACTGAAATGTGCATGCCTTGGAGTAAGATTGTGGAGGCCTAGGGGAGCACACCAACAGCCAGGACTTGTGTAATTGCTTGTGGGCCTGGATTAGGCCCTGTATTCTATCACTGGCCTGTGCCACAGCTAGCCCCTCCAGCTGTGCACCCACACACCCTAGCTGTGACTCCTGTCAACAGTCTACACTGCTGTGCACCCATGGCAATACCCAGCGGCCACAGTAGTGCATGCCAGTGAGCCTGTAGTTGGGCTTGTCCTTCGCTGCCTGCCCTGACCCCACCACTACATTATGTGCCCAACTGGCACATGACACTACACAGGCACCAGCAGCTAGACCCGGCAGCCAAGTATGTCACCACAAGCTCTGGCCACCACCACTACCTGCCTGGTCCCTAGCCATTGTACCTGGAAGTGCCACTGAGGACTTCAACTGCCCTTGAAGCCACTACAGACCCCTGGAATGCCACCAAGGACCACAGAATTATCAATCGTGTGGACTTCAGTACCCTGAGCCAAAGAGGCCCATTGCTACCCACACCCCACACTTGGTGTCCTGCATCTGCGTGCCCCTACTCCGAGGTAAAAGTCTTTTATTACCAAAGTCAGGACATAAAGTTCAGAAGAGGTGACTACTTCAAAACAGACTGTTATACATATGAGATGTTTCACATAAGCCTCATGGTAACCAGAAAGCAGAAACCTACAATAGATTCACAAATGATAAATAGAAGAGAGTCAAAGCATACCACTACAGAAAATCATCCGTTCAGAA
>NW_027900458.1:0-237 GCF_054177405.1 Leptonychotes weddellii | reverse complement strand
TGTATTGTATGGTGACTAACATAATAAAATAAAATTTTAAAAAAATTATTTAAATAGCCAATGTGGCTAGTGAGTGGTCAGTGCAACTATAGGTAAGTAAATCCTGATGCTTTATCTCTGAGGTATTCTTTATAACCTAACACTCAGGGAGCCTCTGACTCTTCAGTTTTATTTTATCAGTAGGATATGGCATTGGGGGCCAATAAATGTTCACCCAAGCAATTATTGCTAGCTTCC
>NW_027900457.1:0-237 GCF_054177405.1 Leptonychotes weddellii | reverse complement strand
GTTCCTCAGGTAAAACAGCATTTTCATGCTGTCGTGCGGCTCTCACAAGAGCTGGTTTGGAGAAGTGATTTTTTTTTTTTTTTATTTGAGACAGAGAGAATGAGAGAGAGAGAGCACATGAGAGGGGGGAGGGTCAGAGGGAGAAGCAGACTCCCCGCCGAGCAGGGAGCCCGATGCGGGACTCGATCCCGGGACTCCAAGATCATGACCTGAGCCGAAGGCAGTCACTTAACCGAC
>NW_027900456.1:0-237 GCF_054177405.1 Leptonychotes weddellii | reverse complement strand
GATCTCCACAGATGGTCCCCACTGTACAGAAGAGGGGCGGGGGGGGGTACCAAGTGGAAACCCAGACTAAGAGAGCGAGGGGCCTTGAATAGCAGGAGGTGGCCAGACCCCTAGGCCAGGCTCACCTTGGGGTCTTTCCTTAGGCGCAGGCGATGGCCCCAGTGTGGGGTCAGGGACTGCTGGACCACGCCCCGGTGCCGTAGGTGGTAGTACTGCCCGTCAGGAAAGATCTGGGGA
>NW_027900455.1:0-237 GCF_054177405.1 Leptonychotes weddellii | reverse complement strand
ATAGTTCTTTGCACAATCAACAATCTTTTTTTTTTTTTAAGATTTTATTTATTTATTTATTTGAAAGAGAGAGTGAGAGAGAGAGAGAGCACAAGAGGGGGGAGCGGGAGAGGGAGAAGCAGGCTCCCTGCCGAGCAGGGACCCCGATGCGGGACTCGATCCAGGGACTCCAGGATCATGACCTGAGCCGAAGGCAGTCGCTTAACCAACTGAGCCACCCAGGCGCCCCGCACAATC
>NW_027900454.1:0-237 GCF_054177405.1 Leptonychotes weddellii | reverse complement strand
TGTAATGTATGGGGATTTACATAACAATAAAAAAATTTAAAAAAAATTAGAATATAAACCATTGAGCATGTTGTGTGATAAACTGAGAATTTGGGGATGAATTAGGTATAGGGTTTAGTAATCTGGTAATCTAAGAAAAGAATGCTGGTCAGTAATTTGAAATAAAATGTCACTAGCAACAAATCTTTGTTGAGAACCTGCTATTAGGAGGGTCTTATGCTACTCTGTCACTCATTC
>NW_027900453.1:0-237 GCF_054177405.1 Leptonychotes weddellii | reverse complement strand
GGGCCTGAACTCATGACCCTGAAATCCTGAGTTGTATGCTGCACTGACTGAGCCAACCAGACACGCCACCCAT
This sequence comes from Leptonychotes weddellii, assembly GCF_054177405.1. Classification (NCBI taxonomy): domain Eukaryota; kingdom Metazoa; phylum Chordata; class Mammalia; order Carnivora; family Phocidae; genus Leptonychotes; species Leptonychotes weddellii. Next base: position 164 of record NW_027900453.1, on the reverse strand, counting down.
TGATTATTAAGAAGTGTTGAGGTCAGGGCGCCTGGGTGGCTCAGTTGGTTAAGCGACTGCCTTCGGCTCAGGTCATGATCCTGGAGTCCCGGGATCGAGTCCCGCATCGGGCTCCCTGCTCGGCAGGGAGTCTGCTTCTCCCTCTGACCCTCCTCCCTCTCATG
>NW_027900452.1:0-237 GCF_054177405.1 Leptonychotes weddellii | reverse complement strand
AAGGACTTGTTCATTTCACACATTGTCCTTTTCAGTTCTAGAAATCCTATTTGGTTCTTCATTACAGTTTCCATTTCTCTGGTGGCATTTCCTACCTGTTCACTCCTTATGATCATCTTTTTATTTACATCTCTGGACATATTTGCAGTAGCTGCTTTAGAGTTTTGGTTGCTAATGCCAACATCTGGGTCATATCAGATGTTGGCTTGTCTTGACTAAGTTTTCCTCTGACTATGG
>NW_027900451.1:0-237 GCF_054177405.1 Leptonychotes weddellii | reverse complement strand
TGTGGTGCTGTGTGTTCCCAGGGTCAAGAACCCTGTGCTGATGCCAAGTCCCGGGAGTAAGAAGGAAAGTTGACTTGTCCATCTTCCTCCTTCTGCCCCCCTGACACAGACCCTCCCCTCCTGACACGCCCAGGTCCCTGCTTCTCCTTCTTCTCCCCACAGACCCACCACCCAGCATTCCAGCCACACACACCACTGCTGCCCAGGGACACACACACTGTAACTTACCAGAGACAA
>NW_027900450.1:0-237 GCF_054177405.1 Leptonychotes weddellii | reverse complement strand
AGCAGAAGTGCCACAAGGGCGGTCATACCTGCCACTCAGACCTGGCCCCAAGCTACACAGCGAGGGAATGCACAGTGGAGACAAAACGAGCAGGCCGTGGGGCAGACACCTAACTCCAGCGTGCCGCGGACCACACGACAGGAGCATGACGGGGGCAGGGAAGGGGGGCAGCGAGTTAAAATTCTACCTCGGTTTCCCCCTCCTCCCAGCCCTCCAGGTCTCTGGCTCGTAAACAGC
>NW_027900449.1:0-1514 GCF_054177405.1 Leptonychotes weddellii | reverse complement strand
TTGCAAATATCTTCTCCCATTCTGTCGGTTGTCTTTTGGTTTCGTTGGCTGTTTCTTTTGCTATGCAAAAGCTTTTTATCTTGATGAGGTCCCAATAGTTCATTTTTGCCCTTGGTTCCCTTGCCTTTGGCGGTGTTTCTAGGAAGAAGTTGCTGCAGCTGAGGTTGAAGAGGTTGCTGCCTGTGTTCTCCTTTAGGATTTTGATGGACTCCTGTCTCACATTTAGGTCTTTGAACCATTTTGAGTCTATTTTTGTGTGTGGTGTCAGGAAATGGTCTAGTTTCATTCTTCTGCATGTGGCTGTCCAATTTTCCCGACACCATTTGTTGAAGAGACTGTCTTTTTTCCATTGGACATTCTTTCCTGCTTTGTTGAAGATTAGTTGACCATAGGGTTGAGGGTCCATTTCTGGGCCCTCTATTTTGTTCCACTGATCTATGTATCTGTTTTTGTGCCAGTACCATACTGTCTTGATGATGACAGCTTTGTAATAGAGCTGGAAGTCCGGAATTGTGATGCTACCAGCTTTGCTTTTCTTTTTCAACATTCCTCTGGCTACTCAGATTTAGTAAATCCTATAGTAAATCCTACAAATTTTAGAATTATTTGTTCCATTTCTTTGAAAAAAGTTGATAGTATTTTGATAGGGATTGCATTGAATGCATAGATTGCTCTAGGTAACACTGACATCTTCACAATATTTGTTCTTCCAATCCATGAGCATGGAATTTTTTCCATTTCTTTGTGTCTTCCTCAATTTCTTTCATGAGTATTTTATAGTTTTCTGAGTACAGGTTCTTTGCCTCTTTGGTTAGACTTCTTCCTAGGTATCTTATGGTTTTGGGTGCATTTGTAAATGGGATCGGCTCCTTAATTTGTCTTTCTTCTGTCTTGTTGTTGGTGTATAGGAATACCACTGATTTCTGTGCATTGATTTTATATCCTGCCACTTTACTGAATTGCTGTATGAGTTCTAGCAGTTTTGGGGTGGAGTCTTTTGGGTTTTCCACATAAAGTATCATATCATCTGCAAAGAGTGAGAGTTTGACTTCTTCTTTGCTGATTTGGATGCCTTTTTTTCTTTTTGTTGTCTGATTGCTGTGGCTAGGACTTCTAATACTATGTTGAATAGCAGTGGTGATAGTGGATATCCCTGCCGTGTTCCTGACCTTAGGGGGAAAGCTTTCAGTTTTTCCCCATTGAGAATGATGTTTGCTGTGGGTTTTTCATAAATGGCTTTTATAATATTGAGGTATGTACCCTCTATGCCTATACTCTGAAGAGTTTTGATCAAGAAAGGATGCTGTACTTTGTCAATTGCTTTTTCTGCATCCATTGAGAGGATCCTATGGTTCTTGTTCTTTCTTTTATTAATGTATTATATCACATTGATTGATTTGCAGATGCTGAACCAACATTGCAGCCCAGGGATAAATCCCACTTGGTTGTGGTGAATAATCCTTTTAATGTACTTTTGGATCCTATTGGCTAGTATTTTGGTGAGAATTTTTTCT
>NW_027900448.1:0-237 GCF_054177405.1 Leptonychotes weddellii | reverse complement strand
TATGCGCCGTAACCAGGCACTATTTCTAATCTCATAAGAACCCTATGAGATAGGTGTCATTAACCCCATTTTACAGATGAGAGAACTGAGAATCTGAGAGTAAGTGGATCTCCCGGGGTGCAGAGACTATCAGGGGCACAGCTGTTTTTCCAATGCATGTCTCTCTGCTCTTAAAACTAGGGTTCTGTTTCCTACAAGGTGGCTTCACCCTCCAACACCCACTCATCACAAAGCCCA
>NW_027900447.1:0-237 GCF_054177405.1 Leptonychotes weddellii | reverse complement strand
TTTTTTTTTTAAAGATTTTATTTATTTATTTGACAGAGAGAGACACAGCGAGAGAGGGAACACAAGCAGGGGGAGTGGGAGAGGGAGAAGCAGGCTCCCCGCAGAGCAGGGAGCCCAATGCGGGACTCGATCCCAGGACCCTGGGATCATGACCTGAGCTGAAGGCAGTCGCTTAACCAACTGAGCCACCCAGGCGCCCCGATCATAAGGTAGAATTTTGAATGATACTAATTAGAG
>NW_027900446.1:0-237 GCF_054177405.1 Leptonychotes weddellii | reverse complement strand
AAAAAGTTTTGAGATTTCCTTAGGAAATATATACAACATGATACAAATAAATCAATGGGAAAATGTATTAAAAGACACCTAAGAAATTAGAATAAAAATAAAATATAGCTAAATGCAGGAATACAAGGTATTATATTTTAAAAATTTTAATACAGGAGCTAAAGTTGGCTGCGAATATGGTTCTAAGCTTCTCAATAGACAGAGAGAGAAAGATATTTTTGAGATTCACAATATCCA
>NW_027900445.1:0-237 GCF_054177405.1 Leptonychotes weddellii | reverse complement strand
TCCTGGGATCGAGCCCTGCATTGGGCTCCCTGCTCGGCGGGAGGCCTGATTCTCCCTCTCCCACTCCCTCTGCTTGTGTTCCCTCTCTCGCTGTGTCTCTCTCTGTCAAATAAATAAATAAAATCTTTAAAAAAAAAAAAAAACTAATATGACTGTAAAGGTTCTAGATGCTTTTATTCAAACTTCTCCCTATGCAATAGGGGCCAAAACCATACTCATTTCAGAAAGCAAAATATA
>NW_027900444.1:0-237 GCF_054177405.1 Leptonychotes weddellii | reverse complement strand
ACTTTTATTAATAAAGGCAAGTTAGTGGGCACCTGGGTGGCTCAGCTGGTTAAGCATCTGACTCTTGATTTTGGCTCAGGTCATGATCTCAGATTTGTCAGATTGAGTCCCAAATCAGGCTCCATGCTCAGTGGGGAGTCTGCTTCTCTCCCTCTCTTTTCCTCTCCCTCTGACCCTCCCCCAGACTCACTCTCTCTATCTCTCTCTGAAATATTTAGAAAAAAAAATATATATATA
>NW_027900443.1:0-237 GCF_054177405.1 Leptonychotes weddellii | reverse complement strand
CCACTCGCACTCAATCTCTCTCGGATAAATAAAATCTTAAAAAAAAAAAAAAAGAACTACTGGACTCAGAGGTAACAGTTTATGAAGAATGGAAGAACAAAGACTCAAGAAAGAGGCTGAAGTGGAAAAAGAATCTGGAAGAGTACAGAGTCCCAGGTAGAGATGAAGATGCAAATCTAGTAGAATTGGAAGGGAGACATAGTATCAGTGTTTCTTTTTCCAAGTGTTTTTTTTTTA
>NW_027900442.1:0-237 GCF_054177405.1 Leptonychotes weddellii | reverse complement strand
GTCTGCTTCTCCCTCTGCCCCTCCCCCCTCTCATGTGCTCTCTCTCTCTCATTCCGTCAAATAATAAAATCTTTATAAAAAAAATAAAGTTTCATTGGGCGCCTGGGTGGCTCAGTCAGTTAAGCGACTGCCTTTGGCTCAGGTCATGATCCTGGAGTCCCGGGATCGAGTCCCGCATCGGGCTCCCTGCTCGGCGGGGGGTCTGCTTCTCCCTCTGACCCTCCCCCCTCTCATGCT
>NW_027900441.1:0-237 GCF_054177405.1 Leptonychotes weddellii | reverse complement strand
GGAGAGAGGATCTGGCTTTTCCATGTCGTTGGAGAGCCGAGGCCTGGAGCACCCAGGCCGCCGCCTTCCCTCCCAGGCTTTATCTCCCTGCACCCTCCCTCTTTGGGGCTTCTCAAGGTGCCATGTGCAGAGCGAGATTGAAATGCAGATGAGGACTTGGCCTGTAATGGATGCACTCCGTTCCTTAATTCCCCCACGTCCCTAAAGTCCAGGGCTGTGATGTGGAGGCCTGTGTGC
>NW_027900440.1:0-237 GCF_054177405.1 Leptonychotes weddellii | reverse complement strand
GGACTCGATCCAGGGACTCCAGGATCATGACCTGAGCCGAAGGCAGTCGCTTAACCAACTGAGCCACCCAGGCGCCCTGGGGAAGACCTTCTTGACAATTGTCCCTGTGTGTCACCAAGCAGACTGACCCCACATGCTCTGGGACACTGTTTTACTTTGTTTTCACCTCTATTATTTGGCTATACAATTCCTGGGATGGGTTGTTTCCCCTTTTTTTTTGCTCCTGTTAGGCCATGG
>NW_027900439.1:0-237 GCF_054177405.1 Leptonychotes weddellii | reverse complement strand
GCTTTTGACGTGATGGAGCCTCATTTGAGGCTGGCTTTTGCTGCACGTGCCATGGACATCAAGGTTCTCCTAGGCACATCTTACAGATGAGGAAGAGACCTGCCCAAGATCCCAGAGTGAGTCGGAGGCAGCAGGTACCAGGTCTCAGGGCAGATCCCACACAGGGGCTGTGAACGCAACCGGGGTCTCCCCCTTCTGGGCCGTTATTTGCAAAGAGTGAAGCAGCAAGAGGGGGTA
>NW_027900438.1:0-1514 GCF_054177405.1 Leptonychotes weddellii | reverse complement strand
AGCAGGGAGCCTGATGCGGGACTCGATCCCAGGACTCCGGGATCATGACCTGAGCCGAAGGCAGTCGCTTAACCAACTGAGCCACCCAGGCGCCCCTCCAGTTGCCTTTTAAAACAGATAGAAGTGTAAAGGAATTATAAATGAAAGTATGTTTATACTGTTTTTATATTTACCCGGGTAGTTATTTTTGCTGGTGTCCCTTATTTCTCTGGGTGGATTCAAGTGATTGTCTGGTGTCCTTTCATTTAAATCTAAAGGACACTCTTCTCTTTCTGTAGGGCAGGTCACTGGGCCTGGGATGTAGAAGGGATGACAATAGCCCCTGTTAAAACATCACAGACCCCACTATCTTACCGAAGTTCAAGAGTTTCTCTTGGATAGGTGATTTGCTATTCAATCCATGGCTTTGGTTAATTTCCAGGGTTCTGAAATGACCGTTTCGCTTGTGCCTCTGTTTTCATTGTGTTTGTGCGAGGGTGAGTTCACCAAGGTGCTTACTATGTGGCTGCAGATATCAACTGCCTTAGGATCCATCTTAATGTCAGGTTTTTTGTTTTTGTTACTGTTTTTTGGTCATTTTGGGGTGGAGGCCTGATGTACTGTTTAAATGTCTAGGGAAAAAAAATCTTCTTTTTTTCCTAAAAATTTCTTTAATTAATTTAGAATATACCTTGGGTTCCAGTATTTCTATTCTGTTCTTTAGGGACACTAATTTGCACAGAAAATTAAGAAAAACAGTAATTTAATAACTAAATAATAATAGTCACAAAAACACGCACAATACACACTGACTTTTACAGGACATGAACAAACTAAACAGGTGAAAAGTAGAACTGTTATTTTGGGGACATGATTTCTGGAGTACTGAATTCACCCTTTGTTTAAACTCTCCTGCTTTGTAATAATGACAATGTACTTTATTTTTACTATATTTGAAGCAGTGTTCTGGTGCCACCTAGTGTTACAAATGAGTAAAGGTTACTCTGTGTTTTTTCTTTTTTTCCTTCTTACTCCTTCTCCTCCTCCTTCTCTTCCTTCACAATGGAATAATACCTACCCCTGAAACTAATAATACACTATATGTTAACTAAATTGAATTTAAATTAAAAATTAAAAAAAGAATAATGCCTACTCCGTGAGCATCAGATTTAATCAATGGACATTTGTGGAACACTGCACCTTAAATGTGCAGATAAATCATTCTTTTAAAGTACCTACAAAGATTTACAAAACTGACCATATTCTTTGTGATAAATCAAGTCTCAACAAGTGACTGAAATCATTCAGAGTATGTTCTCTGGAATTAAACGCGAAATCATAGATTATTACTAAATGTTCATATATATTTATACATATATATTTCTAAAGCGATATATTTCTAGATAACCCATGGGTAAAGGGAAGCCCAGTGGAAACAAGAAAGTATTTTGAACTGAATAATAAAATATATAACTAATATCATGGTTAGAGAAAAATTTATAGGTTTAATTACATAGGTTTAACTATATAGTTTT
>NW_027900437.1:0-237 GCF_054177405.1 Leptonychotes weddellii | reverse complement strand
CACAATATAATACGCTACAGTCTCCCTTAAATTTCATCATTTGGGATTAATTCCATTCTTTCAGCTTGTCAAGACCTTTTGGGAAACTGATTTTATCACCCAGCATATTCACTAACCATCCCAAATTCATGTCATCTACACATTTGAGGACTATAGCTTCTGTCTTCATAGAAGTCATTGATTAACATTTTGGCTAGTATGGAGGTGAGGTCAGAGCCCTGGGAAAGTAACTAGAAA
>NW_027900436.1:0-237 GCF_054177405.1 Leptonychotes weddellii | reverse complement strand
GACACTGAATGGCTAAATATTTGACAATTTGAACACTAAAAAAAAAAAAAAAAAGGATTAAAATGCATTGACTATTTTTCTTTAAAAGTCCCTCGTATTAAAAGATAAACTGAGGCATGTAAAAAATTTTAAGAGTTTGAGTAAAAATACTTCCAAGGCAGGCAGGATCAGACTGGAAATGGTTAGAAGCGCTCCACATGGGTGGGACCTTGGGGACAGACTTTTATAGAGAAAATG
>NW_027900435.1:0-237 GCF_054177405.1 Leptonychotes weddellii | reverse complement strand
ACGGACTTTGGGTGATAATGATGTGTCAATGTAGGTTTATCCGTGATAACAAACATATGGCGCTGGTGGGGATGTGGATACTGAGGGATGTTGTGCATTGTGTGCCTGGGGAAGGAGGGTGTATGGGAAATCTGTGGACCTTCTCTCGATTTTGTTATAAATCTAACACCGCTCTAAAAAAATAAAGTGTATTTTTTTTTCTCCTTAAGACTCATTTAGATGTGAAAAGTGAGAATT
>NW_027900434.1:0-237 GCF_054177405.1 Leptonychotes weddellii | reverse complement strand
TCTTTTTTTAAGATTTTTTATTTATTTATTTGACAGAGAGAGACACAGCTAGAGAGGGAACACAAGCAGGGGGAGTGGGAGAGGGAGAAGCAGGCTTCCCGCTGAGCAGGGAGCCTGATGCGGGGCTAGATCCCAGGACCCTGGGATCATGACCTGAGCCGAAGGCAGACGCTTAACGACTGAGCCACCCAGGCGCCCCTCAAACCAGGTTCTATTCAAGGACTAAATTGAATTTAA
>NW_027900433.1:0-237 GCF_054177405.1 Leptonychotes weddellii | reverse complement strand
GATGGGGGAGCCGGGTGGTGGGTATTGAGGAGGGCACGTTCTGCATGGAGCACTGGGTGTTATGCACAAACAGTGAATCATGGAACACTTTATCTAAAACTAATGATGTAATGTATGGGGATTAACATAAGAATAAAAAAAAAATGGGATAAGGTTCCTGACCAGCTGATTTTAAAATAAGATTATCCTGGATTATCTGAGTGTGCCCACGGTAATCCCAATGGTCCTTATAGTGGC
>NW_027900432.1:0-237 GCF_054177405.1 Leptonychotes weddellii | reverse complement strand
ACTGTTAGATCTAGATATTCAGTATTTGGGTGATCATCGTACTATTTTCTCAAGTTTTCCATATATTTGAACATTTTCAAATTAAAATTTATTTTAAAAAATAAACATCAAAATTAGGGGGAAAAATAGTATTTTACTCTTCCTATATACCCCATTCTCTTATGAAACTCACTGCCCCCGTAGATATTTAAAAAAAAAACAAAAACAGGGCGCCTGGGTGGCTCAGTTGGTTAAGCA
>NW_027900431.1:0-237 GCF_054177405.1 Leptonychotes weddellii | reverse complement strand
TAATGTCGCGGAAGTGGGGCTTTAGAAATGGGTGAGACGGTAACTTTTATGTGGCATGTAGTTTACCACAATTTGAAAACTATTTAAATGTTCAGCTCTTATAAACTTGTACAGCACTTTGCAAACTAAAACACTTATTTTTAATGAGATACATTGACATATAACATTGTGTCAGTTTAAGTTGTACACCTGTTGATTCAACACATGCATATGTTACAGTATGATTACCACTGTACT
>NW_027900430.1:0-237 GCF_054177405.1 Leptonychotes weddellii | reverse complement strand
TGGTTCTGTCCACACACTTTCCATTCCTAACAAGGAGCATTACGAACAAGGAAGAGGTGGAGAGGGCTGCAGGGAGTGTGCACTGGCCTCTGTCTCCATCCCTCAGGGCAGGGAGGGTGTTGTGGACATCACTGCAGGAAGTGACTCCACAGTCAGATGACCAAGTCCAGGCTGCCCACCAGCACTTTGTAGTGAAGGATGGTGAAGTAACCGTCCCTGGGTCCATGTCCCTGAATA
>NW_027900429.1:0-237 GCF_054177405.1 Leptonychotes weddellii | reverse complement strand
TTCTGAGTGCCTGTATTTACTGTTCCCTGAGGCCAGGCGCATGACTATCTTTCCTGGGGCTGTTAGACCTCCCATAGATTTCTGCTTTTGCCTAAAGGTTGCTTTTTTTGTTTTTTGTTTTTTTACTTGGAGCCTACTTTTAACTTCTAACCCTTTTAAATATGTCAGTATCTCAAGTGGGTTTCTCATAGGCAGCAAATAGTTGGATCTTGCTTTTTTTAGCCTGTGACCATAATG
>NW_027900428.1:0-237 GCF_054177405.1 Leptonychotes weddellii | reverse complement strand
GAGGACAGGGTCCGTGCCGTTCCCATCCAAGCACAGGGGTCAGCCCAGGATCCCCTCTGTCTCCACCTGTCCGGGTTTGCCGCTCGCTTCCCACCTGGGGAGCCCTCCCGCCCTGTCCTCGTTCTCTTGGCTGCTTCCCACCGTCGTGCTGGGGACCCTTGGCTGCGGGCCGGACAGCCTTTGTGGGATGCTCTCGCCCCCTCCCCCCGCGGGCCCTGGCTTCCCCCGGCCACCTTC
>NW_027900427.1:0-1514 GCF_054177405.1 Leptonychotes weddellii | reverse complement strand
GTAACTTGCCCTAAGTTATCTAAGTTAAAGGGCTAGTAAGTGGCAGGGTGAGAATTTCTCTTATCATAGTGCCTTTAGTTATCTGTGTTAGAATCAGGGTAAAAGTAATATCTGTTTTCCTTAGCAAGAAAGAAAATACAGCTCATATTAGAAGAGTTTTCAAAATACAGGATTTGACATACATGAAACAGCTAAAAAACTAACAACCTACTTATGTCAGATTGAAGCTGTGGAGGCCTGAATGCAGGTTTTTGATTAGTGATAGCAATTCCCATATTTCTGCTGTACTTGTAATTGCAAATAGATGTGGGGAAGGAACAAGTCTAGATTAACACGAAACTATTTTTTTCTCCTTCCCATCCCCAAAACAGAGAAGACATTTTTCAAGAATGAGAAGAAATGAAGCTTTTAGGCTTAATGAAATCAAATGTATTCAGAAATCAAATGTAATGCATTGTTTTAACCATCCACGAAACTAGTGATTCTTTCCTCAATCGCACCTGACATTCTTTTCAAAATATCACCAAATGCTGACATGCCATCATTTGACAGAAATTGCTTGTCAAAAACGAAATATATTCTTAGAGTGTCTTTCACTAATAACAGTACTCACAGCTGTGAGAACAAGGAAAAACCTCCCACCCCACCCCCCTTCCTCCTTTATTATCCATCCTTTTGGGAAATGTCAACTTGCAGAAATCTTTCATATGTAGAGGATGACTCTATCAAACCATAAACACCCCTGAAGTCATAACCCGACTCTGCCCACTGAAATATCAGTGAGTTAAGGATGAGGTGTGGAGTTCATGGTACTAGTACAAGTCTATTTATATTTTCAAAAGCCTACCAGCTAGGCTCTTTTCAATTTGCAATATTTTTGTTCACAGAGGACTTTGCAAGCTCCACTTTGAAACAAGCCATTAAATCATATGGGGATTATTGCATAAGTAATGAATGAACAGAGAATAATGGGGTCATTTAATTTTCTTTTAAAAGGAATGGACTCTGGATTAATCTTAGAAAGTTCTTTGGGGAGTAAAATTCATTACTTTGTCATATAATGTTCAGAGCCTATTTATGATTTTACAAAGAACCTACAGTGCAATTTTATAACCTGTATGCATCTAGGTATGCATTCATACTTTAAGTGTAATTAAGTAAATTTAATATAGTCAACAACATACACTTCAAGAATACTAGACTTTTAAAGACACAATTTTACTGAATAAATAAATATATTTATTGTTATAAATAAAATTATATCATATTATAAAGCAATTATCTTATATTGCATTTAACTATAAAAGTTTTTATCTCAGAAAATACTTTATTTTTTAAGTGTTTTGTAGTGAGATGTCAGAGCAATTACCTGAAAATTTATGTCTATTCAAGCTCTAATACAAAGCTGTAATCATTAAGACAGTATGGTACTGGCACAAAAACAGACACATAGATCAATGGAACAGAATAGAGAGCCCAGAAATGGACCCTCAACTCTATGGTCAACTCATCTT
>NW_027900426.1:0-237 GCF_054177405.1 Leptonychotes weddellii | reverse complement strand
CATCATCACCATCATCACCACCATCACCACCACCATCGTCATCATCATCACCACCATCACCATCATCACCGCCATCACCTCCACCATCACCATCATCACCATCACACCACCACCATCATCATCACCACCACCATCACCACCACCATCACCATCATCATCATCACCACCATCATCACCATCATCACCGCCATCACCTCCACCACCACCATCACCACCATCTCTACCATTACTGCCACC
>NW_027900425.1:0-237 GCF_054177405.1 Leptonychotes weddellii | reverse complement strand
CCAAGGTCTCTCTGACTCAGAAAAACAACAAAACTTCCATGAATGAATGAATGAATGATGTTAAGGGAGAATGTTTAATAAGAAAGTAGATTCATAGAATTCAGAGAATACAAAGGAGTATCAGAGTATATGTAGGGTAACAGAAAAGAAAAGAAAAAAAAAAAAGGCCAGGCAGTTAATAGTCTGCTTTAATATACATGTCAGAATAAAGAAGAATGAGTATTTATGAACTACGGA
>NW_027900424.1:0-237 GCF_054177405.1 Leptonychotes weddellii | reverse complement strand
GGGCTGAGTGATTGGGAGGGAGACCCAGAGCCAGAATGGGAAGGGGTTTGGTGAGACATCAGGGCAGGTTCAGTGAGTTTCACCAAAATGTGCAGGCAGGTCAGAGAAAGATCTAGAGTAAATTTCAGTGAGGTTAAGGTGTTACAGAGGTAGGGAGCCATGACCAACTTGCAGAGGAGTCAAAGGAGGGTCGGGGGGGGCGCCTGGGTGGCTCAGTCGGTTAAGCGGCTCAGGTCA
>NW_027900423.1:0-237 GCF_054177405.1 Leptonychotes weddellii | reverse complement strand
GGGACTTCAAGATAAAAAGCTTCTGCACAGCAAACAATCAACAAAACTAAAAGGCAGCCTATGGAATGGGAGAAGATATTTGCAAATGACAAATCTGATAAAGGGTTAGTATCCAAAATCTATAAAGAACTTACCAAAGTGAACACCCAAAAAACAAATAATCCAGTTAAGAAATGGGCAGAAGACATGAATACACACTTTTCCAAAGAAGACATCCAGATGGTTAACAGACACATG
>NW_027900422.1:0-237 GCF_054177405.1 Leptonychotes weddellii | reverse complement strand
GCTTCTAATCTACTGGCCTAGTAACCCTATCAGAGAACGGTCCATGTTTTTATGGGTCATAGTAATTAATTCTTGTTTCCTAGAGGACATAATGTAGGGGGTCTGTCTTCTGGCTCCTTTCTTGGCTCATCTAGACTTTCTGACTGCCTATCTAGCGAGCCATCTTTCCCTCGGTGTGTCCTCCTATCCTCGAGGAAAGAGCCCTTTTCAGCTCTTCTCTAAGCACAGCTTCTGGAT
>NW_027900421.1:0-237 GCF_054177405.1 Leptonychotes weddellii | reverse complement strand
ATATTTTGAACTTGGTTTTGATGTCATTATACCTTTGAAAAATTGCTTCCACATGTACAAAATAGGAATACTCAAATAAAAAACCTGGAATTATATCACAAAAAAGTTTAACCCTTTTGCATATAACATCTTAGTTTTTCATTATTTTTTTCTTGTGTGGTGTTTATTGTTCCTCATATGTAGATAATATAATCTATAGAGACTGCTAAAAACAACTAATTATTAATGAGATCAGGA
>NW_027900420.1:0-237 GCF_054177405.1 Leptonychotes weddellii | reverse complement strand
AAAAAAACAAAACAGCAAAATAGGACACCTGGGTGGCTCAGTGCTTCAGCAACCATCTCTTGATTTCAGCTCAGGTCATGATCTCAGGAGTCATGGGATGGAGCCCCTAGTCTGGCTCTGTGCTTGGTGGGGAGTCTACTTTTCTCTCTCTCTCTCCCTTTCTCCCGGTACCTCTCCCTGTGTTCAAAGACGTATGCTCACTCTCTCTCTCTCAAATAAATAAATAAAATCTTTTTT
>NW_027900419.1:0-237 GCF_054177405.1 Leptonychotes weddellii | reverse complement strand
CTCCTCTTAGTAGGGACCCAGTCAAGGATGCCCACTTTCACATTCTTATTCAACAAAATACTGCATTTTTCTAGCAATAACTGAAAGAAGTAAAAGGATACAGTGAACAAAAGAAGTAGTACAAGTTTTCCTTCTTGCATTATTGCTCATGCAAAAAACTCCAGGGAATCTACAAAAAACAAAAACACAAAAACAAAAACTCAGAATTAACATGAATGCAAAGAGACATCTTATTTC
>NW_027900418.1:0-237 GCF_054177405.1 Leptonychotes weddellii | reverse complement strand
TGCCTGACATATGGTTAGAGCTCAGTATATGTCAGCTAGGATTATGCTTCTCTTATAAGAATTTGCTTCCAGATCCTCTGTGTACTCCCAGCTCTGGTGAACGTGCCAGACTTAATGTGAAGTCTGAAGGGTTCTGGTCTACTTCGGGCCTAGTGTATTAACTCAAAGCAGACTCAAGCCCACGCTTGAGCCCCTCTCCAGGTCCATACCCTAATCCCATCCCTTGACAACCCACCA
>NW_027900417.1:0-237 GCF_054177405.1 Leptonychotes weddellii | reverse complement strand
AAAGATACTGTTTTATTTTTTTTAATCTTAATATTTAATTCAGTGGCCCAAATATTCTGTCATGTCCATATACAATCAAGACAAATGTATCAATTAAAAAGATTTCCCATGTTCTCTTTGAGTCTGTTTTTGAACTTTCTAACCCTACTCCATTAATCTATGTGTGGACTCTCTCCACAGTACCACACTCATGATTATTGTAGATTTATACTATATCTTGAAGTGAGGTAGTGACTA
>NW_027900416.1:0-1514 GCF_054177405.1 Leptonychotes weddellii | reverse complement strand
CTGCCTTCGGCTCAGGTCATGGTCCCAGGGTCCTGGGATCGAGTCCCACATCGAGCTCCCTACTCTGCGGGAAACCTGCTTCTCCCTCTCCTGCTCCCCCTGCTTGTGTTCCCTCTCTCGCTGTGTCTCTCTCTGTCAAATAAATAAAATCTTATCAGCGAGGGCTCGGTCCTAGGACGCTGGGATCATGACCTGAGCCGAAGGCAGGCGCTCAACGACTGAGCCACCCAGGTGCCCCTTGATTGTTATTTTAAAACTGAAGAATGAATCAAGAAAATACAATATTACATTCGTGTTATGTTTTAATAGTTGCCTAAATGGAACCTTTTATAAACATTTCCATTTTATTAATATTCACTTATTTGTTACTGGACAATTATGTATACAAAATATTATTATATCAGACTGTATCCAAAGGATCAAAGTTCAGACTGCTAGGTAGATATAAACACTATTGAATAAATATTATGCCTTTTTCTTTTTTAGTACTGTATTATTTATTTTATTTTTATTTTATCATTTCTACTGCCATGATTATGTATATGAAGTTCAATAAAAGAAAATTCACTGCCTGCAATTCTATTCTGGCCATTATTGTTATTTGCTTCATTTTATAAATATTATGAAAAATAATTTTGTTGTTTAAAGGAGCAGAGTGTTTAAAATTATCTCTTCTCAGCATCAAATGAGTTGATAATATGGAAACTCAGTGATGAGTACATGGGGGTTTAGTATACTATCTCCTTTCTCTGTCTCTGTCTCTTTCTGTCTGTCTCTGCCTCTCTGTCCCCACCTATCCATCTGTATTAAGTGTTCCATAATAAAAGTTAAAAAAATTATGGGAACCAAATGCAAATTGTCAAGGGTCATATCTGGAGGGATTAGAGGGCCAAGGTTATAAAGGTAGCCATTGTGGGATGAAACAGTAAATGGAAATTGGACCTAAGTAAGTTCCTGGCATCATTCAATGTGCCTGCTTAAGTATAGTGAGTATAAAGGTAGCTATATTCAAAGGTTCAGGAAGGCAACAGACTCAGATTCAAATTCTGTACTCAGATTCAAGTCTGTACTCAGACTCAAATTCGTGATTTCCACAACTTCTAAAACGACAAAAGTAATCTTTAAAATATAGGGGGGTGCCTGGGTGGCTCAGTCGGTTAAGTGTCCGACTCTTGATTTTGGATCAGGTCATGATCTCAGGGTCGTGAGATGGAGCCCCACATCTGGCTCTGCGCTCAGCGGGGAATCTGCTTGAGATTCTCTCTCTCCCCCCTCTGCCTCTCTCTCCAAAATAAATAAATAAATCTTCAAAAAATAAAATAAAATGGGTGCCTGGGTGGCTCAGTTGGTTGAGCGACTGCCTTCGGCTCAGGTCATGATCCTGGAGTCCCTGGATGGAGTCCCTGGATCGAGTCCCGCATCGGGCTCCCTGCTCGGCAGGGAGTCTGGTTCTCCCTCTGACCCTCCCCCCTCTCATGTGCTCTCTCTCATTCTCTCTCTCTCAAATAAATAAA
>NW_027900415.1:0-237 GCF_054177405.1 Leptonychotes weddellii | reverse complement strand
TGCTGTTTTTTTGGCCATACTCAAACCTCTCCTCTTGTGAGAATTATGATATTTGGATTTCTTTTTATTGTCACTGATTTTTTTGGTCACTTAAGGAGCTTGTCCCATTAACTCACAGTCTTCCTCTGCACCCAAATTCCTGGCATCGTTATAGGGAATACCAGTCTTTATATGGATAGTTCATTCCACAACCTGGCCTCCAAATTTCTTGAGCTCATTATCCTCAATGACTGTCTC
>NW_027900414.1:0-237 GCF_054177405.1 Leptonychotes weddellii | reverse complement strand
CGTGCTGATACCTGCCACCACCTGGGTGAACCCTGAGGACACTGGGCTCAGTGACATGAGCCAGCCACAAAGGGGCAACACTGGATGGTCCCACTTCCGTGAGTCCCCAGAGGAGTCAGATCATAGAGACAGAAAGGGGATGGTGGGTGTCGGGGGGCTGGGGACGGGGAGAGATGGGGAGCTGGTGTTTCTTGGGGGCTGTTTGGGAAGATGAACAAGTTCTGGAGGTGGAGGGTG
>NW_027900413.1:0-237 GCF_054177405.1 Leptonychotes weddellii | reverse complement strand
GGAAGAGTTGAGTGTCTGGGAGGATAATGTGACTGGTCCTCTAGTGTCGCACAAAAAAAAGAAAAAATGAGAGCTTTAGAGAAAGATTCATATTAATCTCTTTGGCTCCATCATTCAGTCACTGCATAGCTGTAGATACATCACATAATCTCCAATCCTCAGTTTTATATCTATAAAAGTAGAAAAGCAGTACTTACGTCGCAGACGTGAATGTGAGAGAAAACAAAAGGAAAGGGG
>NW_027900412.1:0-237 GCF_054177405.1 Leptonychotes weddellii | reverse complement strand
TTCCAGGAGTTCCTTCAGTTTTTGTTAATGCACTTCCTCCTCTGAAGATTTCTAGAATTTGTTTTCAAATTCCTTATTTTCTTCTTAGATCTACCTTCCTGTATGTTTCTACTTGAATTTAGAAGTCTATATTCCTTTTTTAAGATTTTATTTTTGTCAGAGAGCACACAAGAGCGCATAAGCAGGGGGAGGGGCAAAGGCAGAGGGGAAAAGCAGACTCCCCGCTGAGCAAGGAAC
>NW_027900411.1:0-237 GCF_054177405.1 Leptonychotes weddellii | reverse complement strand
CTCATTCTCTCTCTCTCAAATAAATAAATAAAATCTTTAAAAAAAAAAAAAAAGAACTTAGATAATCTAAGAATGGATTCTACTAATCAGGAGAAATTTAACATTAAATATCCATTTTTTAGATCACATATCTCAATGAGAACGTATCTTTTAACTCTTGGTATTAATTTGAGTTTAGGGATAACAAAAAAGGTGACTCGTCCATTTCCACCTCTATTAAAAGGGAAAGAGTTAAGT
>NW_027900410.1:0-237 GCF_054177405.1 Leptonychotes weddellii | reverse complement strand
TGGAGGAAATGGAAGCCCCGTGCGTGCTACGTGGGCACCCCAGGGAGGCCTCAGAAGCTGCTCCCGCTCCCGCTCCCCCGCTTGGCGGCTCAGCACAATCTCATCTCAGGGCCCAGCCTCCGTCAGGCCGATCACGACAGAGGGAGGCCATGACAGCACACGGGGACCCAGCACCCCTGCTTCTCCCTTCCGACCCCAGAGCGCTCCGAGTGTGAGGCCCCCGGGCGGCCCTCCGGG
>NW_027900409.1:0-237 GCF_054177405.1 Leptonychotes weddellii | reverse complement strand
CAGCTGGGCTCCAGAGCCCTTGCTCTTAACTTCCATACTCTATTGTCTTTCTTTTTTTTTTTTAAGATTTTATTTATTTATTTGGCAGAGTGAGCACAAGCTGGGAGAGCAGCAGTCAGAGGGAGAGGGAGAAGCAGGGTCTCCGCCGAGCGTGGAGCTCGATGGGGGGGGGGCTCGATCCCAGGACCCCGGGATCATGACCTGAGCCGAAGGGAACTGCTCAACCGACTGAGCCAC
>NW_027900408.1:0-237 GCF_054177405.1 Leptonychotes weddellii | reverse complement strand
GAGCCAGAGGATGGCGGCCTACCGGCCAAAAACCCAAACCGTGTCTCCCCTGACTGGTGTGCTGGATTCACAGCTCCAAACCTCTCGAGATAACAATTTCAAGTCTTTATAGAGAGCTTACTGTGTGCCAGGCACGTGCCAAGCTTTTCTTCTGGATTATCTCAGAGCTGTCATAATGCTCAAAATACACTTCCATCTCATTTTACAGGTGACTGAAGTTCAGAGCATAAAATGAGA
>NW_027900407.1:0-237 GCF_054177405.1 Leptonychotes weddellii | reverse complement strand
GCCATTCAGGTTCCAGAATAGCCCCAGACTCCCGCCAGGAAAGTGCCCAGTCCCCTCCAAAACACGTGACACAGTGGAGCCTCCCTACTTCCCACCGCGGAACTATCACGGTAAAGCATGCCCGTGGATGAGCTGTGGCCTTTGGACACCACATCCAAGGCCACCCACAGCTGGCTCCATGATGAGGTCCACTGAGGCCATCTGACTCTCTCAGGCAGGTGGGCCTGGATCGGAGTA
>NW_027900406.1:0-237 GCF_054177405.1 Leptonychotes weddellii | reverse complement strand
TGCCTTTCCCTAAACTGCTTCCTCCAGGGGGAGCTCCCAGAATCCAGGAAAGCTCCCTCTGCGGAGAAGCCACAGGTTACCAGATGGCCGTGCACAGGGCACTTAGCACTCAAAGGTGGTTTCTTGGGCGAGTGGGCGCTCCTAGCTCAGCCTGATGGGCCCCCAGGGCTTCCTTTGTCCCACTTTGTCCCTTGAACCAGTGAGGTTATTTCTTACTCTGCTGGGTGGGACTGAGGG
>NW_027900405.1:0-1514 GCF_054177405.1 Leptonychotes weddellii | reverse complement strand
GCATACTCTCACCTGTTAAATGAGCAGACTCGTATGTACTTTCAGGGTTCCGATTTTTGTTATTCAGGCTAATACTCGGAGTACGAAGTGCCAGGCATTGAATTGTATTGAGTGTCAGGGCTGAAGAAGCTCATCCCATCCTCCCAGTAAGTCTAGGAGGGAGTTACTAACATCTCCCCCACTTTACAGATCAGAAAACTGAGGCACAGCGGGGTCAGTGATATGCCCAGAGCCACACAATTAAGGAGTAATGGAGACTAAGATTTGACCCAATTCCACTTCAGATTCCAGGTTCTTAGTGTGACATAGTATTGTTGTAAGGAATAAGAGGCCACATAATAGGCATCACCGTGTTTGATCTCTTCACAGAAAAAACAAGTGTGAGAAGTGAAAAAGGTAATGGGATTTGGGGAAGAAAGCACTGGGCTCTGAAGGTGGGTCAGACAGCACCTCTGGGATGGTAGGGGAAGAAAGTCAGTGCTGAACTGTTAAACACCGGAGATTCATCAGCAGAAGAAACCAGCTCATGCTCACCAGTATGGTCCCTTCCTTTCTGCTGGATGGTAATAGAACCATGAAGTTTTAGGTACGTCTTCTTTGTTCATGATCCATCATAACTTGAGTGCATCCAGTGGAATTGTGGAGAGAACAGATGGGCACTTGGAGGGGACAAGGGCCTCTGGTGCCAAGCCCAGTGCCTGGCTTCAGATATCCTTTGATTGCTGATTCTTCCAGCCACAAATATTTATTAAGCGCCTACTATGTGCAGCAGTGTAGCCTGCTTTAGGACACATACCTTCTCCGCCAAACTCACTGGGGCAGACTCTGTGTGTGCTGGAGAGCCCCAGGGTTTTCCAGCTCAGCAGCATGGCTAGCCTTACTGGGAGTAAGCATTAGCACACCCTCTTGCTACTCCAAAGCTCTAGAACCTCATTCTCCAATCAGATTTATCAGTAACAAATCTGATCCTTTGATCTCCATTTGGTTCTTCCGTGGTGTCTTATTATCCACTAGTTCTGAACTTAGGAGGGGAATCATTTCCCCACCCCTCCTCAAGTAAATAATCATGACAATAAATATCAATAGGGGCTCTAAGAAGGTTGATATTAGTTCAACAAGTATCTACTATGGGGGTAACTGGGACTAAGACACAGCCCCTGCCCTCAGGGGGCTCACAGGCCACTGAGGGGTTGCAGGATAAAGAGCTAGTCTTTCCAGGAGAATGTGCTTAAGACAAGTGATTAAGAAAGAGATAATGGGGCAGCCTGGGTGGCTCAGTCGTTAAGTATCTGCCTTCGGCTCAGGTCATGATCCCGGGGTCCTGGGATCGAGCCCTGCATCGGGCTCCCTGCTCAGCAGGAAGCCTGCTTCTTCCTCTTCCACTCCCCCTGCTTGTGTTCCCTCTCTCGCTGTGTCTCTCTGTCAAATAAATAAATAAAATCTTAAAAAAAAAAAAAAAGAAAGAGATAATCACAGAACAGTATTTGGGCCCAGAGATGGGCACTAGTCAGGCT
>NW_027900404.1:0-237 GCF_054177405.1 Leptonychotes weddellii | reverse complement strand
CTCCAGACCTCCTTGCCCTTGGTGAGCCCTCAGCCCTAAGCTCTGCAACTTAGTAGCAAAATGAGATATCGGGCAAGCTGCTTGACTTCTTGAAGCATGGGTTTCCCCCTCTATAAAATAGGGATGATGAGAATGTTATTACCCGAACTCATAGGATTTATCAGGAGGATCAAATACGATAATGCTCATCAAACATCAAACGCAATGCCTGGTATATTGTAGGAAACCAATAAATGT
>NW_027900403.1:0-237 GCF_054177405.1 Leptonychotes weddellii | reverse complement strand
ACCCTTGTGCACTGCTGGTGGGATTATTCAATGATACAACCACTGTGGAAAACAGTATGGCAGTACTTTAAAAAATTAAAAATAGAATTACCATATGACCCAGTAATTCCAGTACTGATTATTTACCCAAAGGAAGTAAAAATAGTAATTCCAAATGATATATGCGTCCCTATGTTTATTGCAGCATTATTTTTTTTTTTTCCTTTTTTTTTTTTTTTATTCTTATGTTAATCCCCA
>NW_027900402.1:0-237 GCF_054177405.1 Leptonychotes weddellii | reverse complement strand
TGCTTCTGGGCCAATGAAAAATGAGATGAACTTTGCCTGGTGCTTCTGGGCCAATGAAAAATGAGATGAACTTTGCCTGGTGCTCCTGGGCCAATGAAAAATGAGATGAACTTTGCTAGGTGCTTCTGGGCCAATGGAAAATGAGATGAACTTTGCCTGGTGCTTGGGGTTGGGGCGGGGCGGGGAAGCATCTTTGCTTTTAAAAGTGAATCTCCGTAAAAGCTTTTCTCTCTTTGG
>NW_027900401.1:0-237 GCF_054177405.1 Leptonychotes weddellii | reverse complement strand
TCTGTATACTATTTTCCACAGTGGCTGCACCATTTGCCTTCCCATCAGCCCCATACAATGGTTCCATGTTCTCCACATTCTCACAAACAGTTGTAAGATATTTCCATTCTTAATAATTTTTTGAGATTCTAAATGTTTTAATAAATTCCCATTGCCTTGAAGTTAAATCCAATTTAGTAAATGTATACCATATTCTTGTGTAAACAAAAAATAAAAATCATCTATTTGTTATAACCT
>NW_027900400.1:0-237 GCF_054177405.1 Leptonychotes weddellii | reverse complement strand
TTGAGTCTGAAGGAAAGTAAAGACCAGTGCCTTCAGCCAGATGACCAGTGAAGACCACCTTCAGCCGGATGACCAGTGAAGACCAGTGCCTTCAGCCGGATGACCAGTGAAGACCAGTGCCTTCAGCCGGATGACCATTGAAGACCAGTGCCTTCAGCCGGATGACCAGTGAAGACCAGTGCCTTCAGCCGGATGACCAGTGAAGACCAGTGCCTTCAGCCGGATGACCAGTGAAGA
>NW_027900399.1:0-237 GCF_054177405.1 Leptonychotes weddellii | reverse complement strand
TCCCTGTCCAGGGAGCCTCCAGGGTTTTATACACCACTCTTCCTCCCGTGGTGCGCCTTTCCAAGATAGACACCTGGGGGAAAAGAAGAAACCATTAGAAGTCTTCAAGTTTGCTTGTTTTTTTTTCAGGGAGGATGGAAAAAGGATCCAGTGAAGTCAGCAGTAAGCTCAAACACGAATATGGATGGGTATAAAATACGTGCAAGAGATCTTAGTTTCTTCTGACAAAGGAAACCA
>NW_027900398.1:0-237 GCF_054177405.1 Leptonychotes weddellii | reverse complement strand
GAGTAATTTTGACTTTGAAGTCATATTTAAGAGACACGCTTCGCAAGGCTGTATTATTTAAGAGACACACCATAGATGGTGATTCCTGTGCTCGATCTGGGTAAATTGAGAATCTTCTGGAAAGGATTCACCATTCCAGACGCCATTAAGAAAATGTTCCCATGGTTCAATGTCAGTACTAACAGGAGTTTGGAAGAAGTGGGTGGCAGCCCTCATGGAGCTAGGACAGTCCCAGAC
>NW_027900397.1:0-237 GCF_054177405.1 Leptonychotes weddellii | reverse complement strand
AAGCATTTGCTGTCAGCTCAGGTCATGGACTCAGGATTCTGGGATTGAGCCCCACATTGGGTTCCTTGCTCTGCAGGGAATCTGCTTCTCCGTTTCCCTCTGCCCCTCCCCCAACTCATGCCCACGCACACGTGCTGTCTCTCTCAAATAAATAGATAAAATCTTTATTAAAAAAAATTAAGAAAAGGAAAAAAAACCCGAGGTCTTTTCATATCCATCTACATAATTACCAATACA
>NW_027900396.1:0-237 GCF_054177405.1 Leptonychotes weddellii | reverse complement strand
GAGGGGCCGTCTGGGGAGGTCACCTTTCACAGATCCCAGAGGGGGCAGAGCCGAGTCAAGCAGCTGCTTGGGGCAGTGTCCTCGGCCGGGGGCAGCCAGCGGGGAGGAGCACTGTCCGTCCGCTCGGGCTGTCTTAACCAACGCGCAGACCCAGGCTCAAACGACGGCAGCGTGCTCTGTCCCAGGGCTGGAGCGGGAGGTCCGAGATCAGCTGTGGGCAGGGCTGGCTCCTCCCGA
>NW_027900395.1:0-237 GCF_054177405.1 Leptonychotes weddellii | reverse complement strand
CATTTTATTTACTAGATTACCGGTTTATTATAAAAGGTTACAATGTGGGAACAGCCAGTTGGAAGAGATGCATGGGCAAGGTGTGCGGAGTGGATGAGGAGCTTCCACGCCCTCTCCTGGGGGCCACTCTCCCCCAGGCTCCATGGGATCACCAACCGAGAAGCTCTCTGATCCCCCCTCCTTTTGGGTTTTCATGGAGACTTCATCGTGTAGGCACGAGTGACAAAATCATTGGCT
>NW_027900394.1:0-1515 GCF_054177405.1 Leptonychotes weddellii | reverse complement strand
GCCTCCAGGCGGTGGATCCAATTTTTCATTAGGCTTTGATGAACCAGCAGAACAGCCTGTGAGGAGGAACAAAATGGCATCTAGCATCTTTGGGACACCTGAGGAAAATCCTCCTTCATGGGCCAAGTTGGCAGGTGCCAAGTCTAGTGGTGGCAGAGAGGATTCTGAGTCATCTGGACCCCAGAGAAGGAACTCTTCTGAAGCAAGTGCTGGAGACTTCTTAGATCTGAAGGGAGAAGCCGACATTCATGAAAACGTGGACACAGACTTGCAGGCCAGCCTGGGGCAGAGTGAGGAGAAGCCCGTGCCCGCTGCCCCTGTGCCCAGCCCAGTGGCTCCGGCCCCAGTGCCATCCGGAAGAAACCCCCCTGGTGGCAAGTCCAGCCTCGTCCTGGGTTAGCTCCGATTCTCTTGAACTCTGTCGTTTTGTTTGTTTGTTTTCTCCATGCTTGTGAACTGCACAACTTGAGCCTAACTGTACATCTTTTTTGATTTGTTTCATTAAAAAAGAAGCACTTTAAAAAAAAAAAAAGAAAAGAAAAGAAAACTGAAGTTTGGAGGCTTCCAATCCCATTTCGAAACATACTATATATCAACTATGGGACAATCGCAAACTATAGTTGTCAGGACTGTGTGGTGTGGCATCAGATCAGTGGCATAAGGGGCATATAGTTAATAGGTAGACAGCCTAGAAATAGATCCTTACATTTATGATCAATTGTATTTTGACAATGATACCTAGGTAATTAGGTGGGGAAAGGACAGACTTTTCTATTTGCACCCACGTGCAAGAAGATGAAAAAAAACACACAAAAAAAGACACAAAAAAATAACTCGAATTCAAAAACAAACAAACAACAACTTTTCTATTTGCTGTTTGCTATATATAATAACTCGAATTCAAAAACAAACAAACAAATAACAACAACAAAATAACTTGAATTGGATCACAGACCTATCTGAGCTGAAATTATAAAAATTTTTAGGAGAAAATAGAGGGGGAAAAACATTGTATCCTTGGATTCACTGAAGATTTCTTAGTTACAAAACCAAAAGCTCAATTTATTAAAAAAAAAATTGGACTTCACCAAAATTCAGAGCTTTGGTGTTTCAAAACACACCATGTAATAAAAAGACAAACCACAGACTTGGAGGTAATATTTGTAAATAATTTACCTGATAAATATTCAGAATGTATAAAGAACTCTTCTACCTTAATAAGAACTCTTCTAACTTAGTAAGACAGAATACCTACCAGGACAACAACCCAGCAAAAAAAATGAACAAAGAATTTCAGTAGACATTTCACCAAAGAGGATATGTGAAAGGTCATTAATAGCACATGAATAGATGCTTAAGTTTTTCAATCATTAGGGAGATGCAGGTTAAATCCAAAATGTGATACCATTTCATACCCACCATGATGGTTGTATTAAAAAATAAAAGACAGAAAACTATAAAATACTCATGAAAGAAATTGAGGAAGACACAAAGAAATGGAAAAACGTTCCATGC
>NW_027900393.1:0-237 GCF_054177405.1 Leptonychotes weddellii | reverse complement strand
CCATTCCTGTTTGTTGGCTATCTTCCACTGCTTCATAACCTCTCTTATCAACCACAGCAGTGGTTCTCAAACATTAGCGACATCACAATCACCTGGAGAGCTTGATAAACTACAAATTGCTGGGCCCAACCCCCAGAATTTCTTTCTTTTTTTTTTTTAGAGATTTATTTATTTATTTGAGAGAGAGAGAGAGAGAGGGTCTTTTTTTTTTATTTTTTTTTATTCTTATGTTAATCC
>NW_027900392.1:0-237 GCF_054177405.1 Leptonychotes weddellii | reverse complement strand
GGTGGTATTATTTGACAAAGAAACTGAAAGGTAGGGGTGGCTCAGTCCATTAAGTATCCAACTCTTGATTTTGACTCAGGTCATGATCTCAGGGTGGTGAGATCGAGCCCCACATTAGGCTCCGCATTCAGTGCGGAAACTGCTTGGGATTCTTTCCCTCTGCCCCTCCCCCCTCCCCTCTCTCTTTCAGATAAATAAAAATTTAAAAAAGAAACTGAAAAGTAGGGGTGCCTGGGT
>NW_027900391.1:0-237 GCF_054177405.1 Leptonychotes weddellii | reverse complement strand
GTGTACGAGAGTGTGCGTGCGAGAGTGAGAGAATGAGTGTGTGTGTATGTGTGTGTGTGCGTGTGAGAGAATGAGTGTATATGTGTGCGAGAGTGTGTGCGTGTGTAGAGGTTTATGTGTGCAAACTATAGAAAGACACCAGACTTGGAGTTTTCCTGTAAGGGTGCCTTTCTTTCACTTTATACTCTTTAAAAAAGTTGTTTCTTCTTCTTGTTCTTCTTTTTTAACAACAAATTC
>NW_027900390.1:0-237 GCF_054177405.1 Leptonychotes weddellii | reverse complement strand
TTCCTGAGATTAAGAATTCCTCATATCAGTGAGGTCATATGATACATGTCTTTCTCTGATTGACTTATTTCACTCAGCATAACACCCTCCAGTTCCACCCACGTCTGACCTCCAGTTTTAGAGGCACATGGTGCTGCCATTCCTGAGCCTTTGGAAGGTTCTGGGGTATAAGTGGGCTGCCTTTCATCTTTCCTGGCTCAGGGTTAGCAATGAGCTTCCCATAGCTGCTAAATCAGT
>NW_027900389.1:0-237 GCF_054177405.1 Leptonychotes weddellii | reverse complement strand
GCACGTTCGTCTCGGGTTGGTTTACAGGATTTTACTTTGGAGCACTCTGTGCGAAGCTGTTTGGGGGACACAGGTACCTGGTGTGGTCTTCATTTAGGGGGACACAGGTACCTGGTGTGGTCTGTATTTAGGGAGACACAGGTACCTGGTGTGGTCTGCATTGATGGAAGGATCTTAACCAACTAAGTGGAGCCTACATGGTCTGAATACAGGATGCATAGTGTTGTCAATAGTCAA
>NW_027900388.1:0-237 GCF_054177405.1 Leptonychotes weddellii | reverse complement strand
CTACTCTTGGGCAAGCCTAGGATGGGCACTGCCCAGGTTGGGCTCTTCTTCACCATTTCTATGTTTTTACTACTGACCAACCTTCCTGAAGACAGACATGTTTCTCTTTAACAGTTAATATATCCAGTCAGGTTTTACTCAAGTCTGATAAACCAGGAAGCCACTTGATCCTTACATATCTCTGCTCTGCTCCATGTGTTGACCTTGGTGTTTCTCTCTTGGGGAACTGCCTTTTAA
>NW_027900387.1:0-237 GCF_054177405.1 Leptonychotes weddellii | reverse complement strand
TCAGCTCAGGTCATAATCCCAGGGTTCTGGGATCGAGTCCCTCATTGGGCTCCCTGCTCAGCAGGGAGCCTGCTTCTCCCTCTCCCACTTCCCCTGCTTGTCTTCTCTCTCTGACTGTGTCTCTCTGTGTCAAATAAATAAATAAAATCTTTTAAAATAGGGCGCCTGGGTGGCTCAGTTCGTTAAGCAACTGCCTTCGGCTCAGGTCATGATCCCGGAGTCCTGGGATCAAGTCCC
>NW_027900386.1:0-237 GCF_054177405.1 Leptonychotes weddellii | reverse complement strand
TGTAATGTATGGGGATTTACATAACAATAAAAAAATTTAAAAAAAATTAGAATATAAACCATTGAGCATGTTGTGTGATAAACTGAGAATTTGGGGATGAATTAGGTATAGGGTTTAGTAATCTGGTAATCTAAGAAAAGAATGCTGGTCAGTAATTTGAAATAAAATGTCACTAGCAACAAATCTTTGTTGAGAACCTCCTATTAGGAGGGTCTTATGCTACTCTGTCACTCATTC
>NW_027900385.1:0-237 GCF_054177405.1 Leptonychotes weddellii | reverse complement strand
GAGAGAGCAAAAAGGATTCTATTCTCCAGACCCTGGGAATCTCTATTCTGATTACTGTTTCTGATCAGAGAGGTACAGACAAGAGCTTAGCAGTCCTTATTATTCCACTTCCTTCCATTGTTGCAAGCCCCTGTACCTGTGAATGAAAAGACTTCCAGGGGTTTTAAATCTCCAGTATTATATCTCCTCTTCATTTTAAAATTTTCCCCCTTTGGAAGCCAGAAACTGAAGACTAAG
>NW_027900384.1:0-237 GCF_054177405.1 Leptonychotes weddellii | reverse complement strand
ACACTTGCTGTTCCTTGCTTTTTTTTTTTTTTTTTTATCCATTCTGACTGGTGTGAGGTAATATCTCATTGTAGTTTTCATTTGTATTTCCCTGATGATGAGTGATGATGAGCATCTTTTCATGTGTCTGTTGGCCATCTGGCCTTCTTTGGAGAAATGTCTGTTCATGTTCCATCTTTTAACTGGATTATTTGGTTTTTGGGGATTGAGTTGTATCAGTTTTTTGCATGTTTTGGA
>NW_027900383.1:0-1515 GCF_054177405.1 Leptonychotes weddellii | reverse complement strand
TCAGCCCAGGGAAGTCCACACAAACACACATAGTAATCAAAATGGCAAAAAGTAGTAATAAAGAGAATTTTAAAAGCAACAATAGAAAACAGTTACATACAAGGGAAATCCCATAAGGCTATCAAGTGATTTTTTATCAGAAACTTTGCAGGCCAGAAGGGAGTGGCATGATATATTCAAAGTGCTGAAAAAAAAAAAAACATCTGCAACCAAGAATACTTTATGTAGCAAGGCTATTATTCAGAATAGAAGGCGAGTTGAAGTTTCCCAAACAAACAAGTTAAAGGAATTCATCACCACTAAAACCAGCCTTACAAGAAATATTAAAGAGTACTCTATGAGCGGAAAGGAAAGATCATAAGCAGGAGTAAGGAAAGTAGGAAGCATGAAAACAGTAAAATTAAATATACCCATATAAAAAAATTAGTCAAAGTAGGTTTAGAGAGAACATACCTCAACATAATAAAGGCCATCTATGAAAGACCCACAGTGAAATTCATGCTCAATGGGAAAACTGAGAGCCTTTCCCCTAAGGTCAGGAACAAGAAAAAGATGTCCACTCTCACCACTTTTATTCAACATAGTACTAAAAGTCCTAGCCACAGCAGTCAGACAACAAAAAGAAATAAAGGCATCCAAATTGGTAAGGAAGAAGTAAAACTTTAAATATTTGCAGATGCTTTGATACTATATTTAGAAAACCCTAAAAACTCCACCAAAATATTAGAACTGATAAGTGAATTCAGTAAGGTCACAGGATACAAAATCAATATACAGAAATCCATTGCAAAGAAATTATGAAGACAATCTCATTTACAATTGCACCAAAAATAATAAGATAGCTAGGAATAAACTTAACCAAAGGGGTGAAAGAAAACTATAAAACATTGATGAAAGAAACTGAAGGTGACAAAATAAATGTGAAGATATTCCATGGTCATGGGTTGGGAGAACAAATATTGTTAAAATGTCCATATTACCCAAAACAATCTACATATTTAGCGCAATCAGTGTCAAAATACCAGCAGCATTTTACACAGAACTAGAACAAAAAGTCCTAAAAGTTGTATGGAATCACAAAAGACCCCAAAGGAACCTTAGAAAAAGAACAAAACTGGAGGTATCGCAATTCCAGACTCCAAGTTATATTACAAAGCTGTAGTAATCAAAACAGTATGGTAATAGCACAAACATAGACACAGAGATCAATGGAGCAGAATAGAGAGCCCACAAATAAATCCATGTTTATATGGTCAAATGATCTTTAACAAAGGAAGCAAGGATATGCAATGGGAAAAAGCCAGTCTCTTCAATAAACAGTGTTGGGAAAACTGGACCACTTTCTTACACCATACACAAAAATGAACTCAAAATGGATTAAATATGTAATTGTGAGACCTGAAACCATAAAAATCCTAGAGGAGAGCATAGGCAGTAATTTCCCTGACATCAGCAGTTTCAACATTTTTCTAGATATGTCTCCTGAGGCAAGGGAAACAAAAGCAATTATAAACT
>NW_027900382.1:0-12920 GCF_054177405.1 Leptonychotes weddellii | reverse complement strand
GAGTGAGGAATAAAAGGAGTAATTCTGGGAAGGTGGCAGAGCCAAAGAGGGGCTGTGGTATTAAGCTGTCTGCAGTACCATACCCTGGAGATGCCTACAGATTGCATCTTTAGATGACCATTTCTGGGGAGAGAAGGAAGAAAGTAGAAATGATTTATCCACTGGCTCTTGTAAGCTTTTGGTAAAGTTTACCTCAC
Organism: Leptonychotes weddellii; assembly: GCF_054177405.1. Taxonomy (NCBI): domain Eukaryota; kingdom Metazoa; phylum Chordata; class Mammalia; order Carnivora; family Phocidae; genus Leptonychotes; species Leptonychotes weddellii. The sequence continues at coordinate 12,723 of NW_027900382.1, read as the reverse complement.
AACATATTAGCTTCCCCATACTTCCAAGGTTGTATGTACAGGGTATGGGAACTGAGCAGAATCCTGTGGTGTCACCAGCAAGGCAGTCCTGGGGTGGGAAATCAGAGATATATGAAAGGGGCAGAAAATGGGGCATCACCCAGTTGCATCTGTGTGAATTTGGTCAGAACACATGGAGAGCGGGAAAAAGGATGCCAAGAGGACCTGAAGAGAAGGATAATTGGTATCTGATAGAAAAAGTATTTATTTCCTTCTGCAAACATATATGGTGTAACCATATCCTTGTGGACGTGAGATCTTGTGAGCTCAGTCTCTGCACTGCATACAACTTCTTTCTTATTGGAATTATCTCCTTATTGGATGTGGCTGTTGGGATTTCTGCTACCAAAGGCTGGTGCATGCTAAACATTCTAAGGTAGATGGAGAGCCTTGTGTCCATATCCGTAGGGGGAAAAACGTAAGAGAATGCTTGGAAGTACAATTCTTCTTTTGACTGCTCTCTTGGGAGTAATCTTCCTGGAGAATTTCTGTCTTGTTACAAGGAGAACTCACAACTGTGAGGGCTGTATATTGACACTTCAGAGTGGCCAAGAACAGCTGGTCAGATAGCTGCCAACATTGTAACTGACAGAAAGAGGATGCTCTGAATCAGCGTCCCGGTGAGGAAGTGCAGAAACCTCTAAGGAGGTTAAAAACATGCTGAAAATAATGCTTAGCAACAAGTCCTGGTTCATAAGTTGATACTGATTTCAAATTTCTTTAAAAACCTTCAGGTGTAGACATTATTTACTTAAAATATATTGCTATGTGATTACCCCATTTTCATAAAAGGAAAACAGTAACAGTAAACAGCTTAGTTTTCTATTCACTTTAGTTTTATCCCAGAACTAGAATCCTGTCCAATTGCACCTTTTCAGGGAAAACAGAACTCTATTATGAAAACTATGAGTGCTTTTTCCAGAAAAATGCACTTTGCACTTGTCATCTTATGCATATTGGTGCACATAATAAATTTCAGATCCTTGAAAACTCTTTCTCTAATAAAAGCAAAAACAAAAGAATAATCTTACATGCTCTTTATGAAACTGTGAATAAGAATTAATTTTAAGCAAACCTATTTCCCAAATAGAATTTCATGCTTTCTAAAAAATAGGTAAATTATACGTAGCACTGTTTTTTCTCATTTTCAGGAAATTACTGAATTTTTAATGCTTTTTTTTCTCTTTATGGACAAATTAATGTTGTTCACAGGAAAGCCACAAAAAATGAGAAATTCAGGAGGGATTGGATATATGATAAAAGGTTAGTAGAGCTGGGAATTTCCCAATCTGGAGAGAAGGAGGCTAAGAGGAGACATGATAGCTTCTGAAAATATGTTAAGGGGTATTATCAGGAGGACAGGGACCCATTCTCATTAGTCAATGAGAGCAGAACAGGAAGTAATGAGCTTAAACTGCAGCTGGGAAATATAAGTTAAACATGAGAAAACTTTTTAACCATGAGAACAATTAAGTGACAGTGCAAACTGTCAAGGGAAATAATGAATTCACCTTACTAATAATATTCACAGGAGCACTTGACACTCATCCATCAGGGATAAGTTAGGAATAATAAAAATCAATTCTACCAACATTCTGGGAATAGATTAGATGATCCAAGAGGGAATACTTCTCAAAATCCCCACCATGTACAAAAATAGACTCATTGGAAAAGAGTAGTTTTTCAAAATGCGTGAGAAGAACAAAATATTCTACAAATAGTTGTTAGTTTTCTATCACATACAAAACTCAGAGTTAGTTTCTATGGAGGAATCAGATAAATCTCAAATGGCTCAAGTCCTCAAATTGCTTATTTGCTGGTAAACTAGTGCCCTCGATTTTTTTAAATTATATATCCTTATTAGGAACATTTATTTTGAGCACTCAACCCTACTAAAAGTACACTAATTATGGATGTAAAATATACACATTACAAAACAAATGCTATATAAATTAAAAGGGTGAGATAAAGATGAAATTTTATTTTAAAATTATTTTGCTAATTATGGTAACTTCATCTATCATTAGCTCATTATTCAAATCTACAATATCCAGTTAGGCCAGTGTCCTATTCAACCATGCCTATTACTATTTATATCAAATCATCTTCTTACTAATTTTAAGGTTCTTGGCTGACTTCTTGTTACTTCTGGTTAGACTGTCATTTTTACCTTGTATAGCGGTATTTTATTATTATTTATTTATTTAAATAAAGCACTCATACTAGGAATAGGAGACTCACCAGCTCTGCTACTTTAGATAATTTTCTATGCTTCTATTGTTAGTGTTACTTTCCATCTGTGATTTTTCTATAGAAATAGCTTTAGGGTTCTGGTCCCTTTTATGAGGTTTGTTTCACTGGAACTAGATAATACAATCCATAAAGCTACTTAATTGACTTGTGTTGTCAAGGCCTCATGTTCTGCGGATGACTGGTGACCTTAGAATCTATGCAATGAGTGATGGTACATCCATTAATTTATATATTGAACATTGGGAAAGTTTAATTATGTTTATAGGTAAAATAGTGGAAACAGACTGCTGCTTCCAGAATTATAGTAGACTAGATTATTCTAGAAAACTGTTATTGCAAATCAAATTAGATTTTTAAATAAACATACTTTTAAATATAATCATGAACTCATGAGACAATTTTAAAAATCCCCAAGAGTTCTGCCCATTAATAAATTTAAATCCAGAAAAATTTTTAGAGAATACAGACAATAGGAAGATATTTTCCAGGAATAACAGAGTATATTACAAACTTATTATCCATAAGAGAACTCCCAAAAGATGTATAAAAGAAGAAAGAAAAATGATTCTAGAAGATCTAAAATGCAGGAAATAATGGCAAAGATATTGGTAGGCATGGCAACAAATATAGACCTATGTTGTATAAATGAGCATGTCTAAAATGTGAGGTTCCGATCAAATAGAAACCAAGAGAACTAAGATACTAGGTAGCAATATAAAGTAATTTTGGAGGGAGGCAATCAGAATTAAAGTGTTGAAGTTGAAATATTGTAAGATCTTTATATTGTTTGACAGAAGGGATAATAAAGGGATTTTTTTTAAAGATTTTATTTATTTATTTGAGAGAGAGAGAGAGAGCACATGAGAGGGGGGGAGGGTCAGAGGGAGAAGCAGACTCCCTGCTGAGCAGGGAGCCCGATGCGGGACTCGATCCAGGGACTCCAGGATCATGACCTGAGCCGAAGGCAGTCGCTTAACCAACTGAGCCACCCAGGCGCCCAATAAAGGGATTTTTTTAATGTTAAGAATGGAAGGTGAATTTTCAAAGATAACCACCAAGAACATATTACTTCCATATAGAACCAAACATTGTCATGGAATGGTAATTTTAAAAAATCTGTGTGACCAATGCAAAAGAAAGGAGAAATGAGGAAAAAGGTAGCATAAAAGAGTGGGACAAATAGGAAACACAAAATAAGAAAGAAAAATACAAATGTATCAGCAATCACAATAAATGTAAGTGAATAAACTATTAAACCAATTAAAATACTGATATTTCTAGATTGCATAAAATGCCAACATCCAGCAAAAACTGTTTGCCAAGGACTCATCTAAAACAAAGGTAAGCACATGTTTTGGTGTAATAAATGGGAAAAATATACCAGGCAAATAAGCCTAAAACAAGATAGATATGAATAATAATTTCTGACATTTAAATCAAAGCAATATGAAGGATGAAAAGAATCACTAGACAATGATAAAATTCCAACTCACTGGGAACTTATAAAAATCCTCGGGGTGCCTGGGTGGCTCAGTTGTTTAAGCGACTGCCTTCGGCTCAGGTCATGATCCTGGAGTCCCCGGATTGAGTCCCGATTCCGGCTCCCTGCTGAGCGGGGAGTCTGCTTCTCCTTCTGACCCTTCCCCCTCTCATGCTCTATCTCATTGTCTCTCTCAAATAAATAAATAAAAATCTTTAAAAAAAAAAAATCCTCAACCTGTGTATACTTGATGAAATAACCTTGACTATAAAAGGCAACATTTGACAGAACTATAAGGAGAAATGAACAAATCTATTAGAATGGGAGATTTTAACACGTCTCACGTTATGTGATATCATTTAATCTGAATAACTCAATGAACAACTGTTTTAGTGAACTTCTAAGGAACTCTGCCCTCAACAATTATAGAATACCCATTCTTCAAATGCAATGAAAAAATAGGGATTTCAAAGGACACATTCTATGGACACAAGACAACGAAATTAGGAGACAAAAGACTTTTCAAACATTTAGGAAAAAATTTATAAATAGCATGGGAGTCAAAGAAGAAATCTTAATAGAAATTTGGAAACACTTAGAACTGGGTAACAAAAATACTGTGTTTGTCCCTTCAAGTCCTCTGAGAAGCCATACAGAATTAGATGTACAAGAGATACATTGGGGAAATGCCTTGGAAGGATAACATGGGAGGGAGCAGGAGCAGGCTATGGGAACCTTTAAGCTGTAATGCAGGGCAGATATCTGTAACAAGAACAAAATAGATTATTTGACCATACATCAAAAACTAATGATGTATTGTATGGTGACTAACATAACATAATAAAATAAATTTTTTTAAAAAAGAACAAAATAGGAAGTATTGACGAAGAAAAACTTCAGACAGTGGCATAGTTTTGAGAAAGCATCCATCAAGCTGATGGGAGTCCCCATGTCAAGGCTATCCATTGGAGGAGACCCACATCCAGCAAACACAGCCCTTCTCCAGTAGTCTGGCTATATTCAGTCACTGGCGAGAAGCAGCCTGGAAAAGTGTGGCCTTGGTGAATGCTGCAGTGCATCAGAAGTTACAGCAGCTGGAGCTGTCCTTCTCTGATGTCCCCAGAGCACATCCTTTTGTAGGAGATCCAAGCAATATACCTCCATGACCACCACAATACAAAACATACACTGCCGCACTTCTAGAATAGGATTAACGAACATTTAGAGGGGAATGTAGGATAGTAAGTACCCTTGTTAGAGTAGAACTTAATAAACTTTGTTTTCACTATACAAAGTCAGATAAAATGTCAATAGAATAAACCCAAAGAAGATAGGAACAAGGAAATGATAAAGATAACAGTATATATTAATGGACATAATTAAAAAAAAAACACGGGATACACGTGTTAAAAATGAGTTGTTGAAAATTTTAGTAAAATATGCAAACCACTGGCAAAATGGATCAAGAAAAAAAGGTATAAAATATTAAGCATAAAAAGGAACATAACTGGGGCGCCTGGGTGGCTCAGCGGGCTAGGCATCTGACTCTTGATTTTGACTCAGGTCATGATTTTGGGGTCCTGGGATCAAGCCCCAAGTCAGGCTCCCTGCTCAGTGGGGAGACTACTTGAGGATGCTCTCTCTTTCTCCCTCTGCTCCTCCCCCCTGCTCACTCTCATTCTCTCTTTCTCTGTGTCTCAAATAAATAAATAAATAAATAAATAAATAAATAAATAAATAAATAAATCCTTTTTTTAAAAAAAGGAACATAATTATAGTTGCAGTGAGCAGTTAAAATGATAAAATAAGATGAACAATGTAAGTGATAATATATATGAAAACTTAGTTAAAATTAGTTAAAACCAAACTAAGTTAAAACTTAGTTCAAACAAACAAACAAACAAAAAACATAAAGTCCAACTAATTTTTAGGTGAGTTCTGCCAAACATTTAAGGATATGATCAGTCCAAATAAATAAAAATTCTTCTAGAAAATGTGAAATGGCAAACACTGTCTCATTTTATATAACCATATATAAAATTACATGTATACATATATTGTATATATGTATACAATATATTGTATACATATATTATGTATACAATAATACATATTGTATAATATTTATATAAGTATATATATATAAATAGTATAAACTCTAGTATCCAAAGAATAGTAGAGAAAAATATAGAGCTATCTTATTCATGAATATAGATACTAAAACCCCATCATTAGCATACATCCAAATGTAGAAATCTCATAAGCATAAGTAAAAACCCAATTCAGAAATTGCACAGAACATGATATAATTTTAGAAAGTTCAGAACACATGAAAGCAAACAATATATTGCTTAGAAATGCATGCATTTGTTCTTGAAAACATTTAGAACTGTGGATTCCTGTGTGGAAGGGAGACGAATGCAATCTCTGAAGGCCCATGGCAAAGATTTGAGCAATTAGTAACACTGTCTTAAGCTGGATGACCATTATTTGAAATTATCTTTTGTAGCATCAACTATTTTAGAATTGGAAAAGATCTTTGAAATAAATAAAGCTGGTTTCCCATTTTACTCATGAACAAAGCAAGTTCAGAGTTTCTAAATGCTTCACATAGAATCACACAAAATCACCTGGCTCTCTTACTAATGTTCTTCCCATCATAAAATACTGATCAAAGTTGAATGGTTCTCTTGTCTGAATTTTTCTTGGTCCATCTGAACTGTGGGGTATGACATCCTTATGCCAATCATTAAAATACAATACCCAACTCAATACCAAAAACAAAAATGAATAATCCAATTGGAAAATGCTCAGAGGACCTGAATAGATATTTTTCCAAAGAAGACATACAGATGGCTAACAGATGCATGAAAAGATGCTCAACATCACTAAATCATCAATGCAAATCAAAACCACAATGAGATGCTACCTTACACCTGTCAGAATGACTAAAATAAAAAAGATAAGAAATGACAAATATTGGCGAGGATATAGGGAAAAAGGACCCCTCCTGTACTGTTGGTGGGAATGTATATCGGTGCAACCACTGTGTAACACAGTATGGAGATTCCTCCAAAAATTAAAAATTGAACTACCATATGGTCCAGTAAGTCCACTTCTGGGTATTTACCCAAAGAAAATGAAAACACTGATTCAAAAAGGTATGTACCCTGATGTTTATTGCAGTATTATTTAGAGTAGCCAAGATATGGAAGCAACCTAAATGTCCATCAGTAGATGAATGAGTAAAGAAGGTGTGGAATATTACTCAGCTGCACAAGAGAATGAGATCTTGTCATTTGCAACAACATGGATGGGTCTAGGGGGTATTGTGCTAAATTAAATAAGTAGAATAGAGAAAGACAAATACCATACAATTTCACTTATATGTGGAATCTAAACAACAAAACAAATGAACAAACAAACCAAGAAACAGACCCAGAAACATGAAGAACAAACTGGTGGTTCCTAGAGTAAAGGGAGTTGGGGGATGGGTGAAATAGGTGATGGGGATTAAAAGGTATAAACTTCCAGTTATAAAATAAGTCACAGAAATGAAAGGTACAGCATAGGGTATATAGTTAATAATATTGTAATAATGTATGGTGACAGATAGGGACTATACTTATGGTGAGCACAGTATAATGTATAGAATTGTTGAATTGCTATGTTGTACACCTGAAACTAATATAACATTGTATGGCAACTATACTAAAAAAAACCCAACACATTACTTGGTATTCACATTTTAATATTTGTTTCAATCATTTCTAATATGGTATTGAACGAATTTTTAAATAATAAAAAATGAATAGCTATCACTTATTAAATGCTTTCTATGTGTTTATTACCATGATAAGTTCTTTCCACATATTACAGCTAATTTGATGTATAGTTTTATTAAATTTAGAGTCAAAGTTTATTTTCAGGGACCATTTCCCTAATTGCATCATTGTCCACTACAATATATTGATTTAATTTGCAGAGAAACTTGAGGGGTTGTCAGGAAGGCTTTCCTAGAGAAAGAGAAATAAGAGAAGTCAACCGGATGAGAACTGGAATTGAAGTTAGCAGAGGAACAGGTAGGGGAGGGGAGGGGGAGGAGAAAGAGAGAGAATGAGTGATTGAATCTAGGAGAAATTTATACCCTGCAAGTGAAGGGACAATAGATTCCTTGTGTCCTAAGTCTAATACAGAAATAGTAGAAAAGCTATTGACCCTGAACATAAAACATAGGCTAGGCTGGGGAATATCTTTTTAGAAATCTTTGAGGTCCAGTGGTATCAGATGTGCTACTTATCTCCCCATCCCAACCCCAAAGCCTTTGCACTGCCTACAACTCCAAAGCTGCAACCTTACTTGCGGGGACCACTAGAAGGGCTACAATTTTCTTCTATCAGTCTCCAGAATAACCTCTCTGAGACAGAAATTAAAATGAGTTATAATTCTTAGGTATTTGCCTTTGTGGATTGAGTTTAATACCCATGAAGGAGCGATTAGCATATAATATGCAATGGAGCTATAGGAGACAATGAACAGGTGACATGAGAAGCAGAGGGTGCCAGTGGCAGAAGCTTGAGGGACACTAGCTTTTAAATGAACAGAGGAAGCAGAGCTTGCAACTGAAGCTGGAAGAACATGCATGGGGCTAAGGGGAAAACCTGAAGCGTATAAAGTTATAAAAACCAAGGAGAGGTGGAAGATGTTTGCTTCGGAACAGGTGATAGAGATAGGATGGTACTTGGGAGCCGATGTGGGGAGGAGGAAATATTTCCTTTGGAATGAGTGAGTGGAGACATTGAGTAACAAAGGGAAGCAGACAGGGGTAAAGGATGGGAGGAACTGATGCAGCGAAATCTCGGAAAATAGAAGAAAAAGTACAGACATTAACTATAGATGAGAGGAAGTCTGTTTATAAATTTGGAGGCAGAAAGGAACTATAAGAGAGGTTTGTTTTCTTTCTTTCTTTTCTTTTTTCTTTTTTTTTTTTCTGATTCTATTTTCTCTGAAGGAAGAGGTAAGGTCATCATCTGCTGTGAGTTGGGAGGGGAAGGTTGAAGGCCTGAGGAACAGTGGTTTTAACCTGCGGGTCTTACCCTCGTCTGCACATTGGAATCACCTGGAGAGTTGTCAAAACTCCCAGCCTGTACCTCAGGGCAAATAAAATCAGAACATGAGAGGGCGGAACCCAGAATCAGTACTTTGAGTAACTTCTCAGATGATTTTTATCTATTACCAAGGCTGAGAATGCTGCCCTAAACCTTGGCTGTGCATTGGAATCATTCGGAAGAGCTTTGAAGATGACTGATGCCTGGATGCCATCAGCAGATCTGATTTTATTGGTCTGGGAGAAGGCCCGCTTACCGGGATTTTTAAAGAGCACGGCAGGATTCTAATGTGTTCGCCAGGGTTGTGAACCCCTGATGTACATGGTGGCCGGGCAGCGTTGAGGACTGAGCAGAGGTTTGTAAGAGCAGCAGCTTGCAGAATAGAGCGACGCAGGCGGCACTCAGTCGTCCTGTTGCAGAACTGGAAAGGATGGATAGTTGCATTCGTTTGAGCTCAGGGTTTTGTTGTTACTCTCTCAGAAGGAAAAGGGAGAAAGAGACTTTAACAATAGAAGGATTTAAGTGATGGATTAAGAGGTGTAAGCTTAATAGGAAAGGGGGTTAAGATATGAGGGTGTCCATAAGGAAGAAATAAAGGGATCCTGAGTCAGGAGCTTCCTGCGAGGTTGAAGAAGAAATGCAGAGCAAGCAGCTGCATGAACAAACTGGTGAGGTTTGTGGAGGATAATCTAAGATGGATTTGATTTTTAACTTGTTCTTGTTTGTTGACATCACTGACATTGGCTGACACTAACGTTGGTAGTTATGCCAAAACGAATGAAAAGGTAAGTATTAGAGATGATCCTTACATAAAATGCTGTGCCATTTTAGGATAATATAGAATAGCCCCAGAGTCTTCACATTTCTGGGTGTATTTTGGAAGTGTTGACTCCTCTTTGTCCTTGCTGGTTACAATAGATGCCTGATTCTGATGCTGTTTTTAAGGGTTGGCCTCCTTTAAGACTGCTGTTTGCAATAGCACATGAAGCTGGAGGACAGGAGAGTAAATGAAATAAGCCAGACACAGAGAAAATAAAGCTGCACAATCTCCCTTATATGTGGAATCTAAAAAAGTTGAATACATAGAGGCAGAGAGTAGAACAGAGGTTACGGAATAGGGAGAAAGTGGGGGATACTGGCCAATGGGGTACAAAGTTGCAGTTATGTAGGATGAATAAGTCCTATAAGAGATCTAATGTGCAGCGTGATGCTAGAGTTCATAATACTACATTGAATACTGGAAATTCGCTAAGAGGGCAGATTTCAGGTGCCCTTATCATGCACAAACATGGTAACTATGTGAGAGAAAGATGTATTAATTGGCTTATAGTTATCCTTTCACTATGTTTATTTTAAAACATCATGAGACCTTGCATATATACAATTATTATTTCAAAAATAAAATTGAAAATGAAACAACAAAAAAGAGGTTGGCCTCTTTTATGTGAACCCTCACAGAAATCTCCAAGGCTTAAGATCTCTCTGGAAGGTCTCTGTGTGGCCTTACACAAGACATTTAGCTGGACCACACCCATTGGGGGTGCTTCACCCCAATTAGCTGCCTACCTCAAACCTGGCTCTTGGGGATACATTGCTGTCTTGTTTACACTTCAGCTCAAATGGTGATGCTTTTTTTCAAAGGGTAATAAGGCAGAAAAATCTTCAAGTGATAAAGGAGAAGAAAAAAAAAAAACTTCAGAAAATACAAAAGTAAAAAAAAAGCAACTTGATGCTTCCAAAGTCCACATTTCTGATTCTACAATTTAATTCTAAAGATTTGAAGGCATTTGTTAGTCTTGATTTCCTCCTTGCTTCTTCTAGGGCCTGCATGATGTGCAACTTTATTGCCTCTCACATGGAGAAGTTGGTAGGTAACTTGTACCCTTTTAAAGCAAGTCTTAAGCATTTGATATAATTCTATTATTCTGGGGCTCCCCTGTTCTGCAAGGGTTTCCACTCGTGGTGTTAAGTACTCCATTTTGGAGTAGATCTTTGTAATGCCCGGTCACCAGGAAATACCTTTTTGCCCATTATAGAGCAAATGAATACATGTGTTATATAACTTGAATTCATGTAAATAATAACAGCTAATATTTATGGAGTACGGTTGTGTATCAGACACAACTCCAGATATATCATGTAATCTTTACAACAGCCCTTTATTTTCCAGATGAGCACATTAAGATAGGTTTCTTAAGATCATATAGGTAGTACATGGTTGAATTCTATTTTTGATTTGTAAATTATGTTCTGATAAGGTGGCTAACTATCCCCAGCTATTCACTCTCTCTTCAAACCCAATATAGGAAATACCAAGGTGGTATGTAAAGATGGGGATTCCTGAATCAACAGAAACCCTCAAGAAATACCTGAGGAATTTCCCCTTTCCTTCATCACTGCAAAGCAGACAAAGCAAAACCTCTTGGCTAAAGTGCAAGATATCAGCAAGAGGGGATGATCTTTGGGTTTAATATAATTTCTGTGTTACATCTATACATTCCTGAATAATCATATATCAGAGCCAGGTCTCCAGGTAAGGAATTAACAGTTCCCATTCTTACCTCTCTTCTAACCTAGCTTTCCCAGCAGGAAAAGAATCTGCAACAAGAGCTTGGTTGGTGGTAGTTTGCTTTGGGAAGTGATTTCCTGGGGCGGTAACATTCTCCTACTTCCAAGCTGTGCTTGCATTAATACCTAGTGGGTAAACACTACCTTGAAAGCCTTCTGACCTGCATAGCAGGACTTGAGTTGATAATTGGCTAATCTGGGGTTGTCTTTTCTTTTTTAAGGTTCTGAAAAAGTTAACAAAGGGCTTGTTAATGGGACATTATCTCCCTTTCATTTCCAGGCTGCTCACTTCTGGGGGGGGGGGGATGGGGGCAGTTCCCAAAAGTGTCCCACACCACTGTGGAGTCACTGACGCCCCAGAGCATAAAACCAGTGATATTTGGAGTAGCTGAGACAAAGTGCTGTCAGGATTCATCCTGTGTTTCTGGTTACTGCAGTAGAAGTTATCATACAAGATAAGCCAAGGAAGAAGCACAAGAGAAGTCCAGTATACCTTCTTTGCAAATGCTTCTTAAATAGAGCCCTCCATTCTGGATGCTGCTACAAGTGCTCCATTGTAACTGCCCTGTCACGGAACATCAGAGCAGAAATCGGGGATTTTCCTTCACCACGGTCTCGGGATCACCTCCAGTGGGGCTGTAGTGCATTGGTAGTCTGTATTTGACTGGGAGCAACATACAAAAATAATCCATGGGTGAACTGAGTCCACATTTTTTTCTCCTCTGCCATTTGAATTATACCATTGGCAACACCCTCATGAGGCCCTTGGTGTTATTTGAGGGAAAGCACTGGTGCCAAGAAGGTAGGAGAGATGAGATTTTGGGTCACATGTTCATAGAATTTCCTTGTATTCTCTGGACCTGCTTGCTACAATCCATCATATAAGGGATCACTGTCTCATTTACCCAAACTTATAGCTCAATGGCTGGGGGAATATTCAGCTTTGGTGGCATGTTCTTTATGTCCCATGGTCAGGGTATTCTTTCTCTATTAAGGCTTAGTAGTGAGCCAGGAACTGCTTTTCAAATGGATAATAGTTCTCTGCATTAAGACTCTCCTACTGGAATTTACCAGACATTACCCTCAGCATCAGAACCCAGCACAGACACTTCCAAATCCATTGAATCCATTGTGTTCTATGGCCCATTGGTTAGGGAAGCTTGCACTGGACTTAGGAACTGCTATAATGTCATCTCTTGCTCTGAAATCCACTCAAAACTGGCAACTTTCTGTGTCATCAAATAAATGGGTTTGAGAAGTAGTCCCAAGTGCAGC
>NW_027900381.1:0-237 GCF_054177405.1 Leptonychotes weddellii | reverse complement strand
CCACGGACTCCATATAACTTTGTTTCTTGAGATGACCGAGCTCTCTATGAGGTTCCTTGCAAAGCTTCTCTTTTTAGGTTGGTCTTTAAAGGTTTTTCCCTAAAATCACTGAATTGTATCTCTATTTTTAAAAGTTTAGAAGTGTTTCTCAATGAATTTGAATATCAGGAAACATCTGAGCATTAAAGCAGCCTTACACATTAGTTAAGGCTGATCTCACAGTGATTGTCCCCACCA
>NW_027900380.1:0-237 GCF_054177405.1 Leptonychotes weddellii | reverse complement strand
CCTTCTGGTGCTGCTCAAGCTCAGTTCCATTTGCTTCACTTTGTAAATGCACTGCCTCCCCCCAGAACCCCAGCCTCCCCCTTGAACTCCTTCACTTCTTTACTTACTCCTCTATGCATTTATTCATTTTTCATTAATTCCAGGTACACTATGGGCCAGTCGTGATTCTAGAGGCTGGCAACAAGAAGTACTTGGTCAGAGCCTAACTCCTGGCTGTGTGCATGAGCCTAAAATGCT
>NW_027900379.1:0-237 GCF_054177405.1 Leptonychotes weddellii | reverse complement strand
GTGGAGAGCCGGCTGTCTCCGGAGCACAAAGGTAGAGCACCTGGCACAGCACTTTGCAGCCACCGGGAGGCCCTCAAGGAACACGCGTTTCCTTTCCTTCCGTCTGTTCACCGCTACCGACATCCTCCTGTCTCCTTCAGCCGCTCCCTTTCGTCTCCTGGTATCTTCCTCCCAGAATCTAAAATGGATCCGCTAGTGCAGTGATTCGCCAGACTCTAACGTCAGAATTTTGGCTCT
>NW_027900378.1:0-237 GCF_054177405.1 Leptonychotes weddellii | reverse complement strand
AAGGACTTGTTCATTTCACACATTGTCCTTTTCAGTTATAGAAATCCTATTTGGTTCTTCATTACAGTTTCCATTTCTCTGGTGGCATTTCCTACCTGTTCACTCCTTATGATCATCTTTTTATTTACATCTCTGGACATATTTGCAGTAGCTGCTTTAGAGTTTTGGTTGCTAATGCCAACATCTGGGTCATATCAGATGTTGGCTTGTCTTGACTAAGTTTTCCTCTGACTATGG
>NW_027900377.1:0-237 GCF_054177405.1 Leptonychotes weddellii | reverse complement strand
TCATAGGCAAACACAGGAATGCACCAAATGAGAGCTACGAGAAAACCCTTGGCAGAATCTCAGTCCCTGAAGTAGAGCTTTCCCTGTCCCTCCACAATTACAGCAAGTGTTGGGTTCAGAACTGTTCTCCGTCTTAATTAGCTTAATTATTTTAATAGGAAGGATGTGCGGTGGGAAAATGAACAACTAGTGAGGCTCCCGGATCCAGCTTTCCCATTTTTCTGGCCCCTCCTCACC
>NW_027900376.1:0-237 GCF_054177405.1 Leptonychotes weddellii | reverse complement strand
TTTACATTTGACCCAATGACATTCTGAAAATGGCCATTCACCTGCAGTTTTCCCCACCTCTAATACTTAAGAGTCCTTCAAATGTACACATAATTGGCTTTTTTATTGGTCAGGACCTGTTTACCACAGAATATTATGTCAATATATTCTTGTCTTATTGGGAAAATAATTAGTTACCAAACAGTGGCAATGAATAGTTGGTTCCTTTTTGCACTGCCTATTTCAGGAGGTATTAAA
>NW_027900375.1:0-237 GCF_054177405.1 Leptonychotes weddellii | reverse complement strand
CTCACCCGCTAGGGCCACTTATTTCTGAAGTCCCTCCTGAGCTCCAGTGAGAACAAGGGGGATGGGCACATGGAAAGATTCTAGGCAAAGATCTAAATTCAAATGTCCCCTCCTTGGGGCACCTGGGTGGAGCTGTTGGTTGAGTGTCCAGCTCTTAGTTTCGACTCAGGTTGTGATCTCAGGATTGTGAGATCAAGCCCCACATAGGATTCTGAGCTCAGCACAGAGTCTGCTTAA
>NW_027900374.1:0-237 GCF_054177405.1 Leptonychotes weddellii | reverse complement strand
AAATAAAATCTTAAAAAAAAAAAATGCAATATTTCAGGTGGGACTACATAATATTTTCGATGTAATTACACAATACATGTGATTATATAATAATTATGCAGTTACTATTTTATCATTATGCTATTATCATGCACAAAACATTATGCTGAAAGAGGAATGTTTAACAGAAAACGGATGCACAAAGGAGGTTTTTTTTTTTTCCCAAGGAGTTTATGCTCTGAGAAGAAAGGTTAAAAT
>NW_027900373.1:0-237 GCF_054177405.1 Leptonychotes weddellii | reverse complement strand
GGGACTTCAAGATAAAAAGCTTCTGCACAGCAAACAATCAACAAAACTAAAAGGCAGCCTATGGAATGGGAGAAGATATTTGCAAATGACAAATCTGATAAAGGGTTAGTATCCAAAATCTATAAAGAACTTACCAAAGTGAACACCCAAAAAACAAATAATCCAGTTAAGAAATGGGCAGAAGACATGAATACACACTATTCCAAAGAAGACATCCAGATGGTTAACAGACACATG
>NW_027900372.1:0-1515 GCF_054177405.1 Leptonychotes weddellii | reverse complement strand
TATAAACAATAATTCAAGTCTACCAATGAATTTGGTGAATGAATTGATTACAGATGTAATTCCTTAGAGTTAAATTATAAATGAACTATGTATATCGATTAAAAGATCAATAAAATATTCAATAAGAAAAACATAAACAAAATTTTTATTTGCTCTATTTTTTACATTCAAATATTTTTTTGATCTTTAAAACTGAGATAGTCCCACAGATTAAATATTCCATTACTTTTTACTTTTCTCAGGAAATAAACATAAGACAAAGGGATTTTTTGCCTTGATTTATATTCTTGGCTTTATGAAGTCAAGGTTGCATATGGTATAATATCAGAAGAGAGCACTTACAGGAAAGTAACCCCTCTCTAAATGAGAATTTTTATTAGACAAGGCTTGTGTATTGAAACAGAGTTCAAACAGAAAAAGAAATGTGAATAAATTCCACTACTTCATGCATAGTAGAGAGGTTCAATTGATGAGCTTTAAACAGAAGCTAAGAGGGGGGGTGGAGCAAGATGGCATAGGAGTAGGAGACCTGGATTTCGTCTCCTCTCAGGAATTCAGCTGGATAGGGATCAAACCATTCTGAACACCTACAAACTCAACAGGAGATCGAAGAAAAGAAGAGCAACAACTCTCTCATCAGAAAAGCGACCACTTTCTGGAAGGTAGGACGTGCGGAGAAGTGAACCCGAGGTGATATTCGGGAGGATAGACGGCGGGGGAGGGGCCTCCGTCGACCGCTTCTGGCAAGTGATAGAGCCGCGGAGCACAAAATCGGAACTTTTAAAAGTCTGCTCCGCCGAGGGACGTCACTCCGGTGGCTAAGCTGGGGGTGGAACCCTCGTGGGACAGTGTGGTCTCAGAATCCTTGGGGTCACAGAAAGACCGGGGTCTTTGAGTGCGTGAGTGCAGCAGAGCTCCCAGGTATCAGAGCAGGGAAGCTGTAGAGGCGGAGCCCAGGTGCGGGCTCTCAGCTCGGGGTTGCCATAAACCGTGATCTGGGGCACAGTCGGCTCACTGCTCCTCCAGCAGGACCCCAACAAGCGGCAGATCCAGGAGACTCACCTTCTTCCCCGGGGAGGAGCGATGCAGGAGCGCACCGCAGGGATCTGCTGGGTTTGGAGACTCCACATGGGGTCGGGTGCCGGAGATAGAAACGCGCGGTCACAGGCCGGGTGAGCACGGAGTGCGGCCGGAGACCGGGGAGACGGGAGTGACTGACGGCTTTTCTCTGGGGGCTCACTGAGAAGCGGGCCCCGAGTTCTCGGCTCCTCCGGGGCGGAGATTGGGAGGCCGCCATTTTCACTCTCCGCCTCCAAAGCTGTACGGAAAGCTCGCGGGGAACAAAAGCCCCGGAGAGCAAACCCGAGCAGATTACTTAGCCGGGAGGGGGCAAGGGCGGGGCAATTCCGCCTCCGGCAGAGACATTTGGAAACCACGGCAACAGGCCCCTCCCCAGAAGATCAGCGAGAACAGCCAGCCAAGACCAAGTTTACCGATCAATGAGAACGGCAGAAC
>NW_027900371.1:0-237 GCF_054177405.1 Leptonychotes weddellii | reverse complement strand
GTCCAGAGTTCTTCTGAACCGCATCTGTATCTTCCGCGGCATCAAGCAGGCGCCCCCCAGCAGAGCCTCCGAGGCAGCCTGCACGAAGGGAATTCAGGGGTGGGGGCGGACAGAGAGGGATCACGTGGCGACGGTGCAGGTGACGGCATCCGGTGCCCAGCTCTAACAGGACAGAGGACAGTGGCGCCCCGGCGTTAGCTGCGAGGGGGGTTGTACCTCCAGAAAAGGCAGAAGGAG
>NW_027900370.1:0-237 GCF_054177405.1 Leptonychotes weddellii | reverse complement strand
TTGAAAAAAGTCAGTAATGAAAACTGACTAAAAATACCTTAGAAATGAAGCCTTGGCCTCCTCTGGGCAGCACTGAGATTTCTGGGTGGGAGGAAGAAGCCCTTCAGATGCAGAATTGGTAGGTGATCGTTTTTGCAGCTCCTCCCTGGGCACACACCAGCCACGGAGACCGGGGTCTTGCTTTAGGTCTGAAGGGGGCCCCTCAGCCTTGTCACTAGCAGGACTAGCTGGATGGGA
>NW_027900369.1:0-237 GCF_054177405.1 Leptonychotes weddellii | reverse complement strand
TATGTTTTGTTACTTTCTTGCTTTCATCTCCTTACAGGACTCCAATTACACAATTATTTGGTTACTTGAAGCTTTGTCCCAGTTCACTAATGCTTTTCAAAAAAGTTTCTTTCATCTATGTTTCATTTTGGGTAAGTTCTGTTGTGTCTATTGGTCTCTGTGTTTGAATAGTTTCTATTGATTTGTTCAGTAATATTTTCTTCTGTATTATCTTCTGCAATATGAGTTATTTTGTCT
>NW_027900368.1:0-237 GCF_054177405.1 Leptonychotes weddellii | reverse complement strand
AAGGACTTGTTCATTTCACACATTGTCCTTTTCAGTTCTAGAAATCCTATTTGGTTCTTCATTACAGTTTCCATTTCTCTGGTGGCATTTCCTACCTGTTCACTCCTTATGATCATCTTTTTATTTACATCTCTGGACATATTTGCAGTAGCTGCTTTAGAGTTTTGGTTGCTAATGCCAACATCTGGGTCATATCAGAGGTTGGCTTGTCTTGACTAAGTTTTCATATCAGATGTT
>NW_027900367.1:0-237 GCF_054177405.1 Leptonychotes weddellii | reverse complement strand
CTATTCTGTTCCATTGATCTATGTGTCTGTTTTTGTGCCAGTACCATGCTGTCTTGATGATGACAGCTTTGTAATAGAGCAGATGCCCCCAGCTTTGGTTTTCTTTTTCTTTTTCTTTTTTTTTTAAAGATTTTATTTTTTTTATTTATTCATGAGAGACAGAGAGAGAGACAGAGGCAGAGGGAGAAGCAGGCTCCCCGCGGAGCAGGGAGCCCGATGCGGGACTCGATCCCAGGA
>NW_027900366.1:0-237 GCF_054177405.1 Leptonychotes weddellii | reverse complement strand
GGCTTGGGCCATGGGACTGGTGGGGAGGTGGTCATACAGGACATTGGACCCAGAGGAAATGGGTAGTTAGCAAAGCCCTGCCCACATAAGCCCCTGTCTTGGACCTGGCACAGTGGGATGTCCAGGGAGTGAAGGGGCAGGGACTGCTGAGGGCCCAGCAGATCCGGCCAAGCAGCAGGTCCCCCACTCAGCCAGAGGCGGTCTCAAGGGAACAGGAGGGACACATGGGACATCCTT
>NW_027900365.1:0-237 GCF_054177405.1 Leptonychotes weddellii | reverse complement strand
TATATATATATATATATATATATATATATATATATATATCACATCTTCTTTATCCATTCATCTGTTGATGGACATCTTGGCTCTTTCCATAGTGTGGTTATTGTGGACATTAATGCCCTCTTTAAAAAGCTGAAACTAGTACTGATTTTTCCCTCTTTGAACTTTAAGGTGAATATGCTTTATTAAGGGAAATTTAATGTTATGGGAAGAAAAGATTCACAATGCTGATCAATGAGG
>NW_027900364.1:0-237 GCF_054177405.1 Leptonychotes weddellii | reverse complement strand
AGGAATTGCCCGATCAGCATTAGTTGGGTAATCTGCCTAATAGAGCCCTGCCATCCCCTAAAGGAAAGTTATGTTGCTATAACCAATGCGGTTTTTTTGCCCGATACAACATCCTTGTTCCTGCTCCCTTCTGCTTATAAAAGTCTTTCATTTTGTACAGCTCCTCAGAGCCCCTGTCTACCTCCTAGAATGGATGCTGCCTGATTCACGAATTGTTGAAAAAAAAAAATAAGATCT
>NW_027900363.1:0-237 GCF_054177405.1 Leptonychotes weddellii | reverse complement strand
TCAACAGTAAGTTGAAACTGATGTAATTGGTGGGACCACAGTGGTCTAAGGTCAACGTCTTTTATATCAGTGAACAAAGAAAGAGAGGAACATTTTCAGGCTGGTTTGGAGAAATGGTTTCAACACATATTTGGTATTCCCATCCTCTCCTCTGGAAAGAAAATGTGAGATAAAGTATCATAATTCTTACTTAAAGAATTAAAATAAGAATTATTTTAAAATAATAAAAATAGATGC
>NW_027900362.1:0-237 GCF_054177405.1 Leptonychotes weddellii | reverse complement strand
TGCCTTCTGCCTTATAATATGTTGAAATCTCTTATTGAAAAAATCATCTGACTCTGCCACTCCTTTTCTGTGACAGGGTTTATTTCGCTTTTTTCCTTGGCCTAAGGAGGAGCCTAAGGTCATCATTTCAGTACCTAAGTTCAAATGAATAGTCTTCTTTTTTCTTCCCAAACACCTCACTTCGTAGCACCTTTTTTTTTTCCAATTACAATTTAATTACTTCATCCATTATCCTCT
>NW_027900361.1:0-1515 GCF_054177405.1 Leptonychotes weddellii | reverse complement strand
CCATCAGAAAAGATACCCAACTTTTGCACAAACATGGATGGAACTGGACGGGATTATGCTAAGTGAAATAAGTCAAGCAGAGAAAGTCAATTATCATATGGTTTCACTTATTTGTGGAACATAAGGAATAGCATGGAGGACATTAGGAGAAGGAAGGGAAAAATGAAGGGGGGGAATCAAAGGGGAAGACGAACCATGAGAGACTATGGACTCCAGGAAACAAACTGAAGGTTTTAGAGGGGAGGGGGGTGAGGGGATGGGTTAGAACAGTCATAGGTGGGGCGCCTGGGTGGCTCAGTTGGTTAAGCGACTGCCTTCGGCTCAAGTCATGATCCTGGAGTCTCAGGATCGAGTCCCGCATTGGGCTCCCTGCTCAGCAGGGAGTCTGCTTCTCCCTCTGACCCTCCCCCCTTTCATGTGCTCTCTCTCTCTCATTCTCGCTCTCTCAAATAAATAAATAAATAAAATCTTCAAAAAAAAAAAAGAACACTGATGGGTATTAAGGAGGGCACGTACTGCATGGAGCACTGGGTGTTATATGCAAACAATGAATCATGGAACACTATATCAAAAACTAATGATGTGATGTATGGTGACTAACATAACATAATAAAAAAATGAAAACAAACAAAAAGAAGAGGAACCATGCTAAATAAATAAATAAATGAATAAATAAATAAATAAAGATGTATAATTAAAAAAAAATAAAGCTCTTCTAGGAACTCCCATGTTTCTGAATAGTTAATGGGAAATTACAACAACACAATGCAGGCAGAACACCTAATGGTCCAGACCCTCCAGGAATTAAGGTGTGAGTCATCCCCTCAGGACAAGCACCAGAATCAGCTGAGGGGTTGCCCCAGAAAAAGGGAATAAGAACTGGGTAGACAGTGCCGGGTCATAATAGCCAACGAGACACAGAACACACAAAAGAAACAAAAACTGTAATAGTATTTACTTGATGACTTAATAATATCCCCAAACTCAGTGGTAAACACACACAAAAACACCAAATTAGTCATTCAAACAAAATGCGTATGGCAAAAGCCCAGCTTTTACTAAGAGAAACTTATAACAGGAAAGTTGCAATGCATTTTCTTAGCCGCAAGAAGACAATTCCTAACTAACTCATGCTGGGAGGCATCAATAGTATCTGGTCGCACTCCAGGACAGCCAACTGGTTCTGCTTTCTCATTGATCATTGCGATAACAGGATTATAATTTTGGGGAACCATCATCTTTGTTGAGAAACTGGTCACGTTCTAGTTTACCTCGTACCTTCCCAAGGTGACTTATTAAGTCTTGTCTTTTAAATCTGAAAATAAAGAGACAAGTCATTAACCAAAAGATACCGAAAGAACTTATGATGCAGGAGGCTCTGTAGAAAATGCAAAGAGAAGCTCAATTTACAGAACAGAAAACACATCTGTGTGGTAAGGGACAATCCATTAATACAAAGAGTGCCAGTTCAGGGTCAAGGCCCACCTCAAACTCTGGTGTGAACAGAGGGTTCCT
>NW_027900360.1:0-237 GCF_054177405.1 Leptonychotes weddellii | reverse complement strand
CTTCGGCTCAGGTCATGATCCCAGGGTCCTGGGATCAAGTCCAGCATCGGGCTCCCTGCCCCTTGGGGAGCCTGCTTCTCCCTCTGCCTCCCTCTCTCTTTCTCTCTCTCTCTCTGTGTCTGTCTCTCATGAATAAATAAATAAAATCTTTAAAAAAAAAACCTGACACTGAAATTGCAGCTTGAAAAATGATAAAGAGCTAGCCAAGAATGGAGCTGGGGAAGAGCTTTTCAGGTA
>NW_027900359.1:0-237 GCF_054177405.1 Leptonychotes weddellii | reverse complement strand
GTGGGGACCCATCTGTTCTCCCTGGAGGGTTTGATCCGTCTGCCCCAACAGCAAACTTCCCGTGCGTTCCTCGGCCCACACCCCAAGGACGCCCTGGTCCCCGCCCTCCGAGCCTGGTGCCCTGCTCCCCACGTCCTTCTGGTCACGTGCTCTCGTCCTTGCTTCAGAACTCAGCGTGGATTCTGCTGCCTGCGACCCCAGAGCCCCCACAGTGCAGCCACCATCTTTTTCACCCGG
>NW_027900358.1:0-237 GCF_054177405.1 Leptonychotes weddellii | reverse complement strand
GCAGGGAGGGGGGACCCGGGCAGGGAGGGAGGGTCCCGAGCAGGGAAGGACAACCCTGAGCAGGGAGGGGCCCGGGCCGGGAGGACCCCAGCCCCACCACCTCCTCTGACGGGACACCGAGGCCCCACCTGGACAGTCGGCTTCTTTGGTGCCCCCGCCCTCCCTGGATTCACATTCTAGAATGGTCCCTTGGCCCAAGGTGGCTGCTTTTGTTTCCTTTGCCTGGGATGTGGGTGC
>NW_027900357.1:0-237 GCF_054177405.1 Leptonychotes weddellii | reverse complement strand
CTCACCACTTCCTCCCACTCCCTCACCACTTCCTCCCACTCCCTCACCTCTTCCTTCCTCTCCCTCACCACTTCCTCCCACTCCCTCACCACTTCCTCCCACTCCCTCACCTCTTCCTTCCTCTCTCTCACACTTCCTCCCTCTCCCTCATGATTTCCTCCCTCTCACTTACCACTTCCTCCCTCTCTCTCTCACCATTTCCTCTCACTCTCTTCCTCACCACTTCCTCCATCTCCC
>NW_027900356.1:0-237 GCF_054177405.1 Leptonychotes weddellii | reverse complement strand
TTACTTAAAAAAACATGTAACTAAAAAAAAAAAAGAAGAAGAAGATGAAGAAGAAGGTAGCGGGAGGGGAAGAATGAAGCGGGGGAAATCGGAGGGGTGGACGAACCATGAGAGACGATGGACTCTGAAAAACAAACTGAGGGTTCTAGAGGGGAGGGAGGTGGGAGGATGGGTTAGCCTGGTGGTGGGTATTGAGGAGGGCACATTCTGCATGGAGCACTGGGTGTTATGCACAAA
>NW_027900355.1:0-237 GCF_054177405.1 Leptonychotes weddellii | reverse complement strand
GTCTTGCAATAAGACAGCTGATTGTCCTAATGCCTCTACCTTTTAGACATTCATCAATATTGCTATTTAGATTACATACATAGTGCATTTATGATTATGCTATTTAAAATGTCTCATATTTGTTGTTTTGTAGGCATTAGGCACTGGGCTGAAGACTTTAAAGCTCTTGTCTTATATGATTCACACAAACCCTAGGAGGTTGCAGATGAGGACATTTGTAAGATAGAGGTTAACCTG
>NW_027900354.1:0-237 GCF_054177405.1 Leptonychotes weddellii | reverse complement strand
TTCCACGCCATGCCCTCCGAGATCTTCAACTTCCTGCACCTGCACAGCCGGGGCATCCTGCGCGTGCACACGGGCGCCTGCAGCTGCTGCTGAGGGTGGCGGGCTGGCCGGCCCCCGCGGCGAGCAGGACCCCGCTCCTCCTCTCCCTCCTGCAACGGGCGGGGGCGGGGCGTGGCTGCCGCTCAGGCTGTCACTGCCTCGGGCGTTCAGCTTCCTGCGTGGGTGGTGCGGGCCAGG
>NW_027900353.1:0-237 GCF_054177405.1 Leptonychotes weddellii | reverse complement strand
TTTACATTTGACCCAATGACATTCTGAAAATGGCCATCCACCTGCAGTTTTCCCCACCTCTAATACTTAAGAGTCCTTCAAATGTACACATAATTGGCTTTTTTATTGGTCAGGACCTGTTTACCACAGAATATTATGTCAATATATTCTTGTCTTATTGGGAAAATAATTAGTTACCAAACAGTGGCAATGAATAGTTGGTTCCTTTTTGCACTGCCTATTTCAGGAGGTATTAAA
>NW_027900352.1:0-237 GCF_054177405.1 Leptonychotes weddellii | reverse complement strand
CTTGAATGAAATATCAGGCTGGATTTTAAGGAAGAAACAACTGTTTCTTAACACCACTACCAGCAAACTTGCTTGGCAAATACAGTTCTTATATACATAGGAAGAGAACATGAGCTCTTATAAAAATGGGCTTAGAAGGCAGTAAGCTGCCTCAAGGTCCTGAGAATGCCATCTCTGTGCCTTGAAAAGGAATTGAGGATTTCAAGGGAAATTAATGTGAATAAGACCCTGTGCTCT
>NW_027900351.1:0-237 GCF_054177405.1 Leptonychotes weddellii | reverse complement strand
GGACTTCAAGATAAAAAGCTTCTGCACAACAAAGGAAACAACAAAACTAAAAGGCAGCCTATGGAATGGGAGAAGATATTTGCAAATGACAAATCTGATAAAGGGTTAGTATCCAAAATCTATAAAGAACTTACCAAAGTGAACACCCAAAAAACAAATAATCCAGTTAAGAAATGGGCAGAAGACATGAATACACACTTTTCCAAAGAAGACATCCAGATGGTTAACAGACACATG
>NW_027900350.1:0-1515 GCF_054177405.1 Leptonychotes weddellii | reverse complement strand
AGGACCTCAAAAGAAAGCTGGGGTAGCAATTCTTATATCAGACAAATTAGATTTTAAGCTAAAGACTGTAGTTAGAGGCACAGAAGGACACTATATCATTCTTAAAGGGTCTATCCAACAAAATCTAACAATTGGGAGCAGCCAACTACATAAGCCAACTATTAACCAAAATAAAGAGTCATATTGATAACAATGTGTTAATTGTAGGAGACCTCAATACTCCACTCTCATCAATGGACAGATCATCTAAGCAGAAAATCAACAAGGAAACAAGAGCTTTGAATGACACACTGGACCAGATGGACCTCGTAGATATATACAGAACATTCCACCCTAAAACGACAGAATACTCATTCTTCTTGAGCGCACATGGAACTTTCTCCAGAACAGACCACATATTGGGTCACAAATCAGGATTCAACTGATACCAAAAGATTGAGATTATTCCCTGCATATTCTCAGACCACTATGCTTTAAAGCTGGAACTCAATCACAAGAAAAAAATTGGCAGAAACTCAAACACTTGGAAGCTAAAGACCACTCTGCTCAAGAATGTTTGGGTCAACCAGGAAATCAAAGAAGAACTTAAACAATTCATGGAAACCAATGAGAACGAAAACACATTGGTCCAAAACCTATGGGATACTGCAAAGGCAGTTCTAAGGGGGAAATACATAGCCATCCAAGCCTCACTCAAAAAAATAGAAAAATCCCAAATTCACCAACTAACTCTACACCTTAAAGAACTGGAGAAAAAGCAACAAATGATGCCTAAGCCATGCATTAAAAGAGAAATAATATCAGAGCACAGATCAATGAATTAGAAACCAGAAACACAGTAGGTCAGATTAATGAAACTAGAAGCTGGTTCTTTGAAAGAATTAATAAAATCGATGCACCACTGGCCAGACTTATCCGAAAGAAAAGAGAAAGGACCCAAATTAATAAAATTATGAATGAAAAGGGAGAGATCATGACTATCACCAAGGAAATAGAAACAATTATTAGAAATTATTATCAACAACGGGTAGTTGTTGATAAATTAAGCAACCTGGAAAAAATGGATGCCTTCCTGGAAACCTCTAAACTGCCAAGAGTGAAACAGGAAGAAACTGACAACCTGAATAGGCCAATAACCAGTAATGAGATTGAAGCAGTGATCAAAAAACCTCCCAAAAAGCAAGAGTCCAGGGCCTGATGGATTCCCTGGGAATTCTATCAAACATTCAAAGAAGAAATAATACCTATTCTCCCGAAGCTGTTTCAAAAAATAGAAACAGAAGGAAAGCTTCCAGACTCATTCTGTGAGGCCAGCATTACCTTAATCCCCAAACCAGGCAAAGACCCCATCAAAAAGGAGAATTTCAGACCGATATCCCTGATGAATATGGATTCCAAAATCCTCAACAAAATCCTAGCTAATAGGATCCAACAATACATTAAAAGGATCATCCACCACGACCAAGTGGGATTTATCCCCGGGATGCAAGGGTGGTTCAACATTCACAAATCAAT
>NW_027900349.1:0-237 GCF_054177405.1 Leptonychotes weddellii | reverse complement strand
CCAGGTCTCCTACTCCTCCGCCATCTTGCTCCGCCCCCGGATTATGCTTCTCTTATAAGAATTTGCTTCCAGATCCTCTGTGTACTCCCAGCTCTGGTGAACGTGCCAGACTTAATGTGAAGTCTGAAGGGTTCTGGTCTACTTCGGGCCTAGTGTATTAACTCAAAGCAGACTCAAGCCCACGCTTGAGCCCCTCTCCAGGTCCATACCCTAATCCCATCCCTTGACAACCCACCA
>NW_027900348.1:0-237 GCF_054177405.1 Leptonychotes weddellii | reverse complement strand
GATGAATGGGGGGACTGGGTGATGGACATTGGGGAGGGTATGTGCTATGGTGAGCGCTGTGAATTGTGTAAGACTGTTGAATCACAGACCTGTACCCCTGAAACAAATAATACATTATGTTAATAAAAAAAAAAAAAAGAATGAATGCGTGCCCAGTGGAAAATCACAATTAACTGCCCAGTTGCTAGAGCTGGGCCAGGTTTCACATCCAGAATCCACCAAAGGGAGGGGATGTCC
>NW_027900347.1:0-237 GCF_054177405.1 Leptonychotes weddellii | reverse complement strand
GGGTTTGTAAGATGAAAAGAATTCTGTGGATGCATTCATGGTCACAGGGCCACAGTGATGTGAATGTATTTAATGCCACTGGACTGTTGCTTAAATATGGCAAAGATAGCAAATTTTGTCATTTGTACTTTCCCACGATTTTTAAAAATGAGAGTAAGTGTTATGAGAGGGAGAAAAACAGTGCTATGAGAGCATAAAAGAGGGTAGGTCGGGAGACCCTTCCCTGAGGAAGCAATG
>NW_027900346.1:0-237 GCF_054177405.1 Leptonychotes weddellii | reverse complement strand
CATAGATCAATGGAACAGAATAGAGAGCCCAGAAATGAACCCTCAACTCTATGGTCAACTCATCTTCGACAAAGCAGGAAAGAATGTCCAATGGAACAAAGACAGTCTCTTCAACAAATGGTGTTGGGAAAATTGGATAGCCACATGCTTTCATTTCATCTATAACCAAACTGAACAGGAGTGACAATGTGGAAATGAAAAGAGTTTACTCCTGTTCAGCTTGAGAAATTGCATTTG
>NW_027900345.1:0-237 GCF_054177405.1 Leptonychotes weddellii | reverse complement strand
CTTGATCTTGGGGCTGTGAGTTCGAGCTCTGCATTGCAGGTAGAGTTTGCCTAAATAAAAATTAAGAGTTTATAAGTCATGGAAATGGAAAATATAGCATACAGAAATAAAAAACATAGAAGTAGTAATAACATTCTTCTCCCAAGTGGTTCTTAAACTTATCGTAATAGAAGAGACTTTAAATAAAAGATAAATATTCGTCCATTCAATAAATATCTGAGTTCCAAACAGGCAGAA
>NW_027900344.1:0-237 GCF_054177405.1 Leptonychotes weddellii | reverse complement strand
TCTATTCTGTTCGTTGATTTATGTGTCTGTTTTTGTGTCAGTACCATGCTGTCTTGATGATGACAGCTTTGTAATAGAGCAGATGCCCCCAGCTTTGGTTTTCTTTTTCTTTTTCTTTTTTTTTTAAAGATTTTATTTTTTTTATTTATTCATGAGAGACAGAGAGAGAGACAGAGGCAGAGGGAGAAGCAGGCTCCCCGCGGAGCAGGGAGCCCGATGCGGGACTCGATCCCAGGA
>NW_027900343.1:0-237 GCF_054177405.1 Leptonychotes weddellii | reverse complement strand
TTTCAATCTGTGGCTGTTCTCAAAGCATAATTATTAATAGCTTGTCCTTTCAACTTTCAAAAGTATCCTGGGTTGAGTGAGTTAATATAAGTCACCCTGTTGAAAGCTAGGACCTAAGGTATGTTTATCTCAGTAAATTTAACATAAGGGGAGGTGATAGCCTGGGGACAGAGAGTCTGCAGAACAGTGAAACACTGTGACCCAGGTAATTTCTCTGGCCAGGGTATGTCACCTTTA
>NW_027900342.1:0-237 GCF_054177405.1 Leptonychotes weddellii | reverse complement strand
AGGAATTGCCCGATCAGCATTAGTTGGGTAATCTGCCCAATAGAGCCCTGCCATCCCCTAAAGGAAAGTTATGTTGCTATAACCAATGCGGTTTTTTTGCCCGATACAACATCCTTGTTCCTGCTCCCTTCTGCTTATAAAAGTCTTTCATTTTGTACAGCTCCTCAGAGCCCCTGTCTACCTCCTAGAATGGATGCTGCCTGATTCACGAATTGTTGAAAAAAAAAAATAAGATCT
>NW_027900341.1:0-237 GCF_054177405.1 Leptonychotes weddellii | reverse complement strand
AGGATCATGACCTGAGCCGAAGGCAGTCGCTTAACCAACTGAGCCACCCAGGCGCCCCTCAGATCACCTTTCTAATAATGGGCAAATGGCACCCCTTGGGAAGCTACACTGGATGTTGTGTCCTCCTAAAATGATCCCCGGAGCCATCACTCCACGCAGTTCTTAAAGCACAAAGTACTTTATAACTTACAGTTATAGCAGCTTCTTTGGAGAGTTCTCTTTGCTTTCCCTACATCT
>NW_027900340.1:0-237 GCF_054177405.1 Leptonychotes weddellii | reverse complement strand
AATCCTCATTCCTAGTTCCCAAAGGCTACTACTTTCATTCTTTGCTCTTTACCCTGGTTCTTTTTTTTAAAAAATTGTTTTATTGTTATGTTAATCCCCATACATTCCATCATTAGTTTTTGATGTAGTGTTCCATGATTCACTGTTTGTGCATAACACCCAGTGCTCCATGCAGAACGTGCCCTCCTCAATACCCACCCCCAGGCCCCCCCCTCGGGGGGGGGGGGGGGGGGGGGG
>NW_027900339.1:0-1515 GCF_054177405.1 Leptonychotes weddellii | reverse complement strand
CAGGTCATGATCCCAGGGTCCTGGGATCGAGTCCCACATGGGGTTCCTTGCTCAGCGGAGAGCCTGCTTCTCCCTCTCCCTCTGCCTGCCTGCCGCTTCCCCGCTTGTGCTCTCTCTATCACCCTCTCTCTGTGTCAAATAAATAAAATCTTAAAAAAAAAAAAAATACAGGGTGCCTGGGTGGCTCAGTTGGTTAAGCGGCTGCCTTCGGCCCAGGTCATGATCCCAGGGTCCTGGGATCGAGTCCCACATCGGGCTCCTTGCTCGGCAGGGAGCCTGCTTCTCCCTCTCTCTCCTTCTGCTTGTGCTCTCTCTGTCAAATAAATTAAAAAAAAAAATCTTTCAAAAAAAAAAAAAAATACCTGGGAAAACCCTGAAAAGAAGAATGAGGGAAACCAGCTCCATCAGATATTCAAACTTATTGCATAACCACAACAAAACAGTTCAGCCATGTCACATGAATAGACAGGAAATATCTACTTGGACAGTAGAGAAAGTCCAGAATACACCCAAAATACAGGAATTAAGTATATGATAATGGTGGCATCTCACACCAGAGAAGAAAAGAGAGACTATTTCAAGAGAGTTGATGGAAAACAAACAAATAAGAGAGTTGATCAGACAGCTGGGTAGCCCATATGTGGGAAATAAGTTAGTTCCATTCCTCACTCTCTTCACCAAGATAATTTCTACAAGAATGAAAGATTTAGGTTAAAAAATAAAGATACTAGGAGAAAACATGGGGAAATTCCTTTATTTTGTTGGCATGGAAAAGGCCTGTCTAAGCATGATTCAAATTCCAAATAAATTTGACAGAGAAAGAAAGAAACAAACAAACAAAGAAAAAAGGAAGGAAATAAACTCAGTCAGTCTACATGGCAAAAATACCAAAATCATATTTAAAAGATAAGCAATATATTGGGAAAAATTTTTTTCTGTAACTCATATCACAAACAAAGGGCTAATCCCCTAATATGTAAAAAGCTCTGGGAATCAAAAAGAAAAACAACCCAATATTAAAATGGGCAAGGATAAAAACGGATAATTCACAAAAAAATGAAATGCATGAAGATATGTTCAAATTAACTCAGAATAAGAAAAATGCAAATTAAAACACACTGATCTGCTATTTTTCACCATCAGATTGGCAAAAACCCCAACATTACACTCTGTTAGGGATCCCATAGCGGTCTTATTTATCTCTGATGAAAAGAATGAACAACATAAATTGGTGCAACCCCTATGGAGGGCAATCTGGAAAGACCAAAATTAAAAATACATATGGGGGCACGCCTGGGTGGCTCAGTCGGTTAAGCGGCTGCCTTCGGCTCAGGTCATGATCCCAGGGTCCTGGGATCGAGTCCCACATGGGGTTCCTTGCTCAGCGGAGAGCCTGCTTCTCCCTCTCCCTCTGCCTGCCTGCCGCTTCCCCGCTTGTGCTCTCTCTATCACCCTCTCTCTGTGTCAAATAAATAAAATCTTAAAAAAAAAAAAAATACAGGGTGCCTGGGTGGC
>NW_027900338.1:0-237 GCF_054177405.1 Leptonychotes weddellii | reverse complement strand
GGCTGCTACTGATTGAAGAGAGCATGCGCAGTGAATCCGCGAGTGTGCTTGCAGACCCACAGGCATCATCCATCCACGTGCATCAGGTGACCTGACTTTCTGGTCTCCCCCGGTGTGTTGTGCCATTTTAAAAGGTAGATTACCCGAATTTAAAAATAACCACTATATAAATATTTTTAATATTGGTCTTATGTATGCACTTTATTTTTTTTATTTTTTATTTTTTTTAAAGATTTT
>NW_027900337.1:0-237 GCF_054177405.1 Leptonychotes weddellii | reverse complement strand
GGGCCAAATGGGTTGGAATCATCCGTGAGGGTGGGTTAGGTTTCGTAACTGCTAAGGAAGTGACAAGTCGCCAAGCACTATGTTTAGAGTCCCTGAGCGAGTCCTCTTCCCCGCCCACTCATCATCCAACCCATCAGCAACCTTTTAGGGGCTCCGTGTGAACGCCCACCTGCACCCTCCTACTTCCCTCTCCGTGACCAGCACCCTGCCCGCATCCACCAACTCGACCGGCACCCT
>NW_027900336.1:0-237 GCF_054177405.1 Leptonychotes weddellii | reverse complement strand
GGAGAGAGGATCTGGCTTTTCCATGTCGTTGGAGAGCTGAGGCCTGGAGCACCCAGGCCGCCGCCTTCCCTCCCAGGCTTTATCTCCCTGCACCCTCCCTCTTTGGGGCTTCTCAAGGTGCCATGTGCAGAGCGAGATTGAAATGCAGATGAGGACTTGGCCTGTAATGGATGCACTCCGTTCCTTAATTCCCCCACGTTCCTTAATTCCCCCACGTCCCTAAAGTCCAGGGCTGTG
>NW_027900335.1:0-237 GCF_054177405.1 Leptonychotes weddellii | reverse complement strand
TGCTTTTGAAGAGGCTTTGGTTCAGCTCCCAAATCTCGATTGCTTGACGCAGTCTCCTATGAGAATACTCAGAAGGTGTCTTCTTAAACAACAAACCTATTTTTAGTGGTGGAGCCGCTCTTAGTAGCTGTGTCTGCATGGGACTGATAACCAATCACTATCTTTGGAGGAAGTCCTAACCTTTCCTTGTATACCCTCCCTATATGTGTAACAGCCTCTCTGTTTTCACATTCAGTA
>NW_027900334.1:0-237 GCF_054177405.1 Leptonychotes weddellii | reverse complement strand
GAGGGAGGTTGATGGGTGGGTTAGCCTGGTAATGGGTATTAAAGATGGCACATATTGAATGGAACACTGGGTGTTATATGCAAACAATGAATCATGGAACACTACATCAAAAACTAATGATGTGATGTATGGTGATTAACATAACGTGATAAAATAATATTAAAAAAATAAGTTAAAGACAAAAAAATAAAAAAGATGTTCAACATCTTCATTAGCAGGGAAATGCAAATTCAAGCT
>NW_027900333.1:0-237 GCF_054177405.1 Leptonychotes weddellii | reverse complement strand
TTCCCCTGGGAAGCCATCTGGCCCTGGGCTTTTGTTTTTTGGGAGATTTTTGATGACTGCTTCAATTTCCTTAGTGGTTATAGGTCTGTTCAGGTTTTCTATTTCATCCTGGTTCAGTTTTGGTAGTTGATACATCTCTAGAAAAAAATACAGTTGATTTTTGTGTGTTAATCTTGTATACTGCAACCTTGCTCAACTTACTTATTGACTCTTGGACGTCTTTTTAAGATTTGATAG
>NW_027900332.1:0-237 GCF_054177405.1 Leptonychotes weddellii | reverse complement strand
CAAATCGTTTATGGCAAGACATTCTTTGACTTATAGAAATTTGTCAAGGTCATGCTACTGTAAATGACCCTTAGTTTGGGAACTGAGAGCAATCTTTTCACAATAACTTTTCTCTGAATAGTTTCTGTTAGGCTGAAGTTTTCCTAGCTACTCGAGAAGCTAGCCACCAAAATTCAAGGATGACAAATTAAATCAGACAAGAGTTGTGAGCAGAGGACAGTGTAGGTACATGAACTG
>NW_027900331.1:0-237 GCF_054177405.1 Leptonychotes weddellii | reverse complement strand
TACCTATGATGAGTTTAATTTATAAAATAGGCACAGTGAGAGATTAACAACAATGACTTACAATAAACTAGAATAATTATAACAGTAATAACAGTCACTGTAGATCTTAGCAACCCCGGCATACAATAGTTTTTCTTTACTTATTAAGTCAAGAACTTTCACTTTTTCACTTAAAGGAAGCACTTTATAGCTTCTTTCTGGCATCTCTGAGTTGCCAGCATTGCTGCTCTTGTGCTC
>NW_027900330.1:0-237 GCF_054177405.1 Leptonychotes weddellii | reverse complement strand
CTGGGGCACAGGACAAATTAGTTCTATGTGGGGATGGTAGTTTTTCCATCTTCACTTGTCTCTGATGCAGCTTACACAAAATAATTGTTGTTCTGTTACCTGAGTATCACTCTGTAATTGAAAAAAGTCGCAACTGCTTTGTTGACATTCTGAATGTTTTCAATACAATTTATCAGGAAAAAAAAAAAATGGGGGGGGGGATCTTAAAGTATGGCTTCTAGACCAGCAGTTTCAGCA
>NW_027900329.1:0-237 GCF_054177405.1 Leptonychotes weddellii | reverse complement strand
GGAGGGGAAGAATGAAGCGGGGGAAATCGGAGGGGTAGACGAACCATGAGAGACGATGGACTCTGAAAAACAAACAGGGTTCTAGAGGGGAGGGGAGTGGGAGGATGGGTTAGCCTGGTGGTGGGTATTGAGGAGGGCACATTCTGCATGGAGCACTGGGTGTTATGCACAAACAATGAATCATGGAACACTTCATCTAAAACTAATGATGTAATGTATGGGGATTAACATAAGAAT
>NW_027900328.1:0-237 GCF_054177405.1 Leptonychotes weddellii | reverse complement strand
CTTTTGACGTGATGGAGCCTCATTTGAGGCTGGCTCTATGCTGCACGTGCCATGGACATCAAGGTTCTCCTAGGCACATCTTACAGATGAGGAAGAGACCTGCCCAAGATCCCAGAGTGAGTCGGAGGCAGCAGGTACCAGGTCTCAGGGCAGATCCCACACAGGGGCTGTGAACGCAACCGGGGTCTCCCCCTTCTGGGCCGTTATTTGCAAAGAGTGAAGCAGCAAGAGGGGGTA
>NW_027900327.1:0-237 GCF_054177405.1 Leptonychotes weddellii | reverse complement strand
CCTTCTGGTGCTGCTCAAGCTCAGTTCCATTTGCTTCCCTTTGTAAATGCACTGCCTCCCCCCAGAACCCCAGCCTCCCCCTTGAACTCCTTCACTTCTTTACTTACTCCTCTATGCATTTATTCATTTTTCATTAATTCCAGGTACACTATGGGCCAGTCGTGATTCTAGAGGCTGGCAACAAGAAGTACTTGGTCAGAGCCTAACTCCTGGCTGTGTGCATGAGCCTAAAATGCT
>NW_027900326.1:0-237 GCF_054177405.1 Leptonychotes weddellii | reverse complement strand
TGTATTGTATGGTGACTAACATAATAAAATAAAATTTAAAAAAAATTATTTAAATAGCCAATGTGGCTAGTGAGTGGTCAGTGCAACTATAGGTAAGTAAATCCTGATGCTTTATCTCTGAGGTATTCTTTATAACCTAACACTCAGGGAGCCTCTGACTCTTCAGTTTTATTTTATCAGTAGGATATGGCATTGGGGGCCAATAAATGTTCACCCAAGCAATTATTGCTAGCTTCC
>NW_027900325.1:0-237 GCF_054177405.1 Leptonychotes weddellii | reverse complement strand
GTCCCGCACCCCCCCACCCAGCCCAAACCCTCAGTTTGTTTCTCAGAGTCCATAGTCTCTCATGGATCATCTCTCCCTCTGATTTCCCCCGCTTCATTTTCCCCTTTCTTCTCTTAATGTCCTCTATACTATTCCTAATGTTCCACAAATAAGTGAAACCGTATGATAATTGACTTTCTCTGCTTGACTTATTTCACTTAGCATAATCCCCTACGGTCCCATCCATGTTGATGTAAA
>NW_027900324.1:0-237 GCF_054177405.1 Leptonychotes weddellii | reverse complement strand
TGTAATGTATGGGGATTTACATAACAATAAAAAAATTAAAAAAAAATTAGAATATAAACCATTGAGCATGTTGTGTGATAAACTGAGAATTTGGGGATGAATTAGGTATAGGGTTTAGTAATCTGGTAATCTAAGAAAAGAATGCTGGTCAGTAATTTGAAATAAAATGTCACTAGCAACAAATCTTTGTTGAGAACCTGCTATTAGGAGGGTCTTATGCTACTCTGTCACTCATTC
>NW_027900323.1:0-237 GCF_054177405.1 Leptonychotes weddellii | reverse complement strand
GCCCTCACAGGTGCTTTCTCTCTCCCCCTTCCCTCTTAAAAAAAAAAAAGAGAGAGAAAAGCAGGAAAAATATCTCCAATACATGCAAGAGTATATTTCCTTTTTATGCAAGGAGTTCTTATAAGTCAATATCAGGAACAACCCAAGAGAAAAATGTCCTAAAATAGGAACATATGCTTTAACAGAGGAAAAAATACAAATGGCCAATGAACACGTGAAAAGATGGTCAATCTCATG
>NW_027900322.1:0-237 GCF_054177405.1 Leptonychotes weddellii | reverse complement strand
TTGCATCTTAAATTTCTTCCATCAAAGTATAGCTTTCAACGTGGAGGTCTTTCACCTCCTGTGTTGAACTTATTTCTAAGTATTTTACTGTTTAGTGCTATTGTGGATAGGATGGTCTTCAGACTTCTCATTATGGTACAAAAATGCAACTATTTTCTCATGTTGATCTTTGTATCCTATAACCTTACTGAATTAAGTTATAGCAGTTTTTTGGTGGAGTCTTGAGGATTCTGTCTT
>NW_027900321.1:0-237 GCF_054177405.1 Leptonychotes weddellii | reverse complement strand
ACCGAGCAGCAAATTAGAAGCAAGACCTTATCTTGATTTGATGTGCTAATATTTGACAAACCATTTTCAGTCAGTATCTCCAAGCATCTCTGGGATAAAATGCATGTTGCACAGGTCGGGGACACGAGGTTGTCAAGGAGCATGCTCAAAGAAAGCCACTCGGGTCGGAAGTGGTTCAAGTGGAGTGGGAACTGGCATCGTGTGATTCCAGATTCATCCTTTCTTGCCACGCTCCAA
>NW_027900320.1:0-237 GCF_054177405.1 Leptonychotes weddellii | reverse complement strand
CACTCGCACTCAATCTCTCTCGGATAAATAAAATCTTAAAAAAAAAAAAAAAAGAACTACTGGACTCAGAGGTAACAGTTTATGAAGAATGGAAGAACAAAGACTCAAGAAAGAGGCTGAAGTGGAAAAAGAATCTGGAAGAGTACAGAGTCCCAGGTAGAGATGAAGATGCAAATCTAGTAGAATTGGAAGGGAGACATAGTATCAGTGTTTCTTTTTCCAAGTGTTTTTTTTTTA
>NW_027900319.1:0-237 GCF_054177405.1 Leptonychotes weddellii | reverse complement strand
TCTATGTCATTCTGGGCTAAGGACTAAAGGGTCTGGGGCTTCAGAGGGAAGGAAGGCCAGGCACGGGAAGAACAGGACGGGTAAAGGTTTGGTGAGCAGATCTTGGCTGGGCCGTCCAGGAACGACGGGACAAAGGGAGGACTTGGATCAGACGGGCCTTGCCGGCCTCCTCCCATGTCCACCGAACCTGGTTCCTGGAGCAGGTCCTCTCTAAAAAAACATTGTAGGCAGTTGGGG
>NW_027900318.1:0-1515 GCF_054177405.1 Leptonychotes weddellii | reverse complement strand
TTGATTTCTTTTTGTTGTCTGATTGCTGTGGCTAGGACTTCTAATACTATGTTGAATAGCAGTGGTGATAGTGGACATCCCTGC
This sequence comes from Leptonychotes weddellii, assembly GCF_054177405.1. NCBI lineage: Eukaryota > Metazoa > Chordata > Mammalia > Carnivora > Phocidae > Leptonychotes > Leptonychotes weddellii. Next base: position 1,431 of record NW_027900318.1, on the reverse strand, counting down.
CATGTTCCTGCCCTTAGGGGGAAAGCTCTCCGTTTTTCCCCATTGAGAATGATATTTGCTGTGGGTTTTTCATAGATGGCTTTTATGATGTTGAGGTATGTACCCTCTCTCCCTACACTCTGAAGAGTTTTGATCAAGAAAGGATGCTGTACTTTGTCAAATGCTTTTTCTGCATCTATTGAGAGGATCATACTGTTCTTGTTCTTTCTTTTATTAATGTATTCTATCACATTGATTGGTTTGTGGATGTTGAACCAACCTTGCAGCCCAGGGATAAATCCAACTTGGTCATGGTGAACAATCCTTTTAATGTACTGTTGGATCCTATTGGCTAGTATTTTGGTGAGAATTTTTGCATCAATGTTCATCAAGGATATTGGTCTGTAATTCTCCTTTTTGATGGGGTCTTTGTCTGGTTTTGGGATCAAGATAATGCTGGCCTCATAAAATGAGTTTGGAAGTTTTCCTTCCATTTCTATTTTTGGAACAGTTTCAGAAGAATAGGTATTAATTCTTCTTGAAATGTTTGGTAGAATTCCCCTGGGAAGCCATCTGGCCCTGGGCTCTTGTTTGTTGGAAGATTTGTGATTACTGCCTCAATTTCCTTAGAAGTTATAGGTCTGTTCAGGTTTTCTATTTCTTTCTGGTTCAGTTTTGCTACTTGATACATCTCTAGGAATGCATCCATTTCTTCCAGATTATCTAATTTGCTGGCATAGAGTTGCTCATAATATGTTCTTATAATTGTTTGTATTTCTTTGGTGTTGGTTTTGATCTCTCCTCTTTCATTCATGATTTTATTTATTTGGGTCATTTCTCTTTTTTTTTGATACGTCTGTCCAGGGGTTTATCAATCTTATTAATTCTTTCAAAGAACAAACTCCTAGTTTTGTTGATCTGTTCTACTGTTCTTTTGGTTTCTATTTTATTGATTTCTGCTCTGATCTTTATTATTTCTCTTCTTCTGCTGGGTTTAGGCTTTATTTGCTGTTCTTTCTCCAGCTCCTTTAGGTATACAGTTAGGTTGTGTATTTGAGACCTTTGTTGTTTCTTGAGAAAGGCTTGTATTGCTATATACTTTCCTCTTAGGACTGCCTTTGCTGCATTCCAAAAAAGTTGAACAGTTGTGTTTTCATTTTCATTTGTTTCCATGAATTTCTTTAATTCTTGAATTTCCTGGTTGACCCATTCATTCTTCAGTAGGATGCTCTTGAGCCTCCATGTATTTGAGTTCTTTCCAACTTTCCTCTTGTGATTGAGTTCTAGTTTCAAAGCATTGTGGTCTGAAAATAGGCAGGGAATGATCCCAATCTGTTGGTACCAGTTGAGACCTGATTTGTGACCTAGGATGTGATCTATTCTGGAGAATGTTCCATGGGCACTAGAGAAGAATATGTATTCTGTTGCTTTGGGATGGAATGTTCTGAATAG
>NW_027900317.1:0-237 GCF_054177405.1 Leptonychotes weddellii | reverse complement strand
TATGACATGCTTTTACTATTAAATGTGTTGTGATTTTCCATTGGAATTAAGTCCTCGTTTCTGTGGCTGGTTGACAGCCGTTTTTGCATTAAATGTTAGTATAACATCTAAATGTTCTGTGTCAGCTTAAGACAGATCTTAATTCAAATACCTTTTTTTTAAATTATGTTAGTCACCATACAGTACATCGTTAGTTTTTTGTTTTTTTTAAAGATTTTATTTATTTGACAGAGACAC
>NW_027900316.1:0-237 GCF_054177405.1 Leptonychotes weddellii | reverse complement strand
TGGGCTGCAGGACCGTGGATTCTCTCAGTAGGGCGGGCATTGGCCAGGGGTCCTGGTCAAGGACCTGCTGGGCTGCAGGACCGTGGATTCTCTCAGTAGGGCGGGCATTGGCCAGGGGTCCTGGTCAAGGACCTGCTGGGACAGCACTGGGGCTGCCCCGGGTGGGCGTCTGCGGGGTGTGCCGTGTCCTGGCTATGGACGTGGCTTGCCGGTAGCATTGCTGTTCTCCTGGGTGGG
>NW_027900315.1:0-237 GCF_054177405.1 Leptonychotes weddellii | reverse complement strand
GAGAGAGCAAAAAGGATTCTATTCTCCAGACCCTGGGAATCTCTATTCTGATTACTGTTTCTGATCAGAGAGGTACAGACAAGAGCTTAGCAGTCCTTATTATTCCACTTCCTTCCATTGTTGCAAGCCCCTGTACCTGTGAATGAAAAGACTTCCAGGGGTTTTAAATCTCCAGTATTATATCTCCTCTTCATTTTAATTTTTTCCCCCTTTGGAAGCCAGAAACTGAAGACTAAG
>NW_027900314.1:0-237 GCF_054177405.1 Leptonychotes weddellii | reverse complement strand
TATGCCCTAGGTAGTGTGTGATGCATTCTTATATTGATTTTTTTTGCTATCGTTTATTTGAAATCTCAATTTATCTAGCTATCTTGGATTTTATCTGATAACTCTGTCTCCACGTGTTTGCCTTCCTTAGTTTTGCTGACCTATCTTTTAGAACTTCCAGTCTGATCTTTTCTTCAAGGTTTGGCTCAAATGCCACCAATTTCAACTGTTTTTGTTTGTTGTTTGTTTAGCAAGCAA
>NW_027900313.1:0-237 GCF_054177405.1 Leptonychotes weddellii | reverse complement strand
TTAACTGACTGCACCACCAAGGCACCCCTAGAAATTAAAATTCTTACTCTTTAAGAAGAATAAAGTTTTTAAAATATAAAATAAATACAATTTTAGTTGAAGAAGATAAACTGAAATCTGCCCAGCAAAGTAATTAAATATCAAAGAAATGACAGGTAAAAGATTAAGAGGAATTTAAGATGAGAAAAATAAAAATAAATGTTAAAAGTATAAGAATAATGTACAATATTTTATTAA
>NW_027900312.1:0-237 GCF_054177405.1 Leptonychotes weddellii | reverse complement strand
TTGATCCCAGGACCCCGGAATTATGACCTGAATGGAAGGCAGATGCTTAACCGACTGAGCCACCCAGGCATCCCCAAAACCTCTTCTATTTTGAAATAATTTCTTTGTAGGATATCAGGCACTTTGACATACACTACCTTTCTGGAATTATAAAATAGTACGACAAAACTTGCACACTGCAAAATGTCCAAAATGTGACGTACGATCAGACTGATTTTGCAGCACTTCCATTGTTAT
>NW_027900311.1:0-237 GCF_054177405.1 Leptonychotes weddellii | reverse complement strand
TCCCTGTCCAGGGAGCCTCCAGGGTTTTATACACCACCCTTCCTCCCGTGGTGCGCCTTTCCAAGATAGACACCTGGGGGAAAAGAAGAAACCATTAGAAGTCTTCAAGTTTGCTTGTTTTTTTTTCAGGGAGGATGGAAAAAGGATCCAGTGAAGTCAGCAGTAAGCTCAAACACGAATATGGATGGGTATAAAATACGTGCAAGAGATCTTAGTTTCTTCTGACAAAGGAAACCA
>NW_027900310.1:0-237 GCF_054177405.1 Leptonychotes weddellii | reverse complement strand
CCTCAGAACATATTTTTTCACATGGAAAATAATGCTAATTATAAAAAATATCCTAACATATATATTTTTTCTTTTTTTTTAATTTTTTTTAAGATTTTATTTATTTATTTGACAGAGAGAGAGCTAGAGAGAGAACTAGAGAGAGCACAAGTGGGGTGAAGGGCAGAGGGAGAAGCAGGCTCCCTGCTGAGCAGGGAGCCCGATGTGGGACTCGATCCAGGGACTCCAGGATCGTGA
>NW_027900309.1:0-237 GCF_054177405.1 Leptonychotes weddellii | reverse complement strand
GTCCAGAGTTCTTCTGAACCGCATCTGTATCTTCCGCGGCATCAAGCAGGCGCCCCCCAGCAGAGCCTCCGAGGCAGCCTGCACGAAGGGAATTCAGGGGTGGGGGCGGACAGAGAGGGATCACGTGGCGACGGTGCAGGTGACGGCATCCGGTGCCCAGCTCTAACAGGACAGAGGACAGTGGCGCCCCGGCGTTAGCAGCGAGGGGGGTTGTACCTCCAGAAAAGGCAGAAGGAG
>NW_027900308.1:0-237 GCF_054177405.1 Leptonychotes weddellii | reverse complement strand
AAATAAAATCTTTAAAAAAAGAAACTACTCAGTTAAAAAAAAATAACTATAGCTAATTTTAGAACATTTTAATCACCCTAAAAGAAACCCCATTCGAAATCCAAATCAAAACCTCAATGAGATATCACCTCACACCAGTCAGAATGGCTAAAATTAACAAGTCAGGAAACGACAGATGTTGGCAGGGATGCGGAGAAAGAGGAACCCTCCTACACTGTTGGTGGGAATGCAAGCTGG
>NW_027900307.1:0-1515 GCF_054177405.1 Leptonychotes weddellii | reverse complement strand
CTGGGTGGCTCAGTTGGTTAAGCGACTGCCTTCGGCTCAGGTCATGATCCTGGAGTCCCAGGATCGAGTCCCGCATCGGGCTCCCTGCTCGGCAGGGAGTCTGCTTCTCCCTCTGACCCTCCTCCCTCTCATGCTCTCTGTCTCTCATTCTCTCTCTCTCAAATAAATAAATAAAATCTTTAAAAAAAAAAAAAAAAAGCTTTATTTTAATTTCAAGAAGGTATTTCCTTCCTGCTGAATTTCTAGGTTTTGTTTATTTTACAGACCAGATACGAAATGTGTTCATTAGTGAGTTTTTGTGTTTATAAAAACTATAAAAGTATATATACATATAAAAGTATATATATATATAAATGTATAAAAAGTATAAAAATGTCTTTAAAATTATGCCATTATGTTTCATGTTTGGGGCCATCCACAAGTGTTTACTGACCTGGCATAGAACACTGTAACTTGGCATATTTGGGCAGTGACTGCTTTTTATTTTTGAAGCGGGATGGGTAAAAAGGAACTATATAAGGAAAATAAATATATTTTTTAAATTTAAAACCCACAATCAGCATTCACAGCTTTTACTGGTTCACAGTTTAAGAACACAAGGGGAGCTCAAAAGGCTGCCTAGTCCATGCTTCATCCAAATGGCATCTGTAATAATGACGCAGAAGGGCAAGGGACTAATGTCAATGTGAGCTAGAACACTGCTCAGAAGCAAATGGGCTTTTTAAATAGGCAATGATATGACTTTTTATTGAAACCAGGAACAAAGTAATTACTAACACATAGATGTTTTACCTGATGATCAGTCTTCTTCCTAAATTTCAAAGGTGATGATGCCTTCATGCATTAATAATGAATCAAAATGCTTTTGGTCACCTTTGTTCCTGCTAAACCTATTCAGGCATTTCTGTAGGGCTCCAGAAAGGCAACTCAATTATTATCAAATAATTTCATTAGATAAAGATATCTTATTTTTAATCACTGAACCCTTCTTTAAAAATAATCATAAACTCATGTCAACAAGTCAAATTCTGCCATCACAAAACTTCTCTTGATTTGTTGCTTCATTTACTGGAAAGAGTTATAACATGATACAGAATAACAGCATAAAATGAACTCTGAATAATGCAGAACAAGATAGTATCTATGTCCAAAATAAATATTTAAGATTTTTTTTTAACCTGCCAAGCTAAGGGCAGTAACACATGAAAATATGCTCAACATTATTAAACATCAGGGAAGTGCAAAGTAAAACCACAATGAATCACCACCACACACCTATCAGAATGGTTAAAATAATGAATCTGATCACACCAGGTGTTGATGACGCTATAAAGTGACTGGAACTCTCCTACACCGCTGCGGGGAAGGCAAAATGGCACAACCACTTTGGGAAAGAGCGGGCAGTTTCACTGTTAGGTATTTAACCCAGAGAAACAAAAACACAGGTCCTATTACCACCACCCTGGAAACCTTAACATTCCAGAAGTTTTTATACTAAGGGCTGTTTTTTTTTTT
>NW_027900306.1:0-237 GCF_054177405.1 Leptonychotes weddellii | reverse complement strand
GTCTTGCAATAAGACAGCTGATTGTCCTAATGCCTCTCCCTTTTAGACATTCATCAATATTGCTATTTAGATTACATACATAGTGCATTTATGATTATGCTATTTAAAATGTCTCATATTTGTTGTTTTGTAGGCATTAGGCACTGGGCTGAAGACTTTAAAGCTCTTGTCTTATATGATTCACACAAACCCTAGGAGGTTGCAGATGAGGACATTTGTAAGATAGAGGTTAACCTG
>NW_027900305.1:0-237 GCF_054177405.1 Leptonychotes weddellii | reverse complement strand
CTTTCTTCTTCATCAAGAGTTCCCTTTCCTTAAGTCATTTTTTTTTTCCATATCATTCTCCGTCATCAGTATCAATTACTAGATAGGTTACTTCTCTCAGGAGTATTGCATGTTAGAAGGAACCCGAAAGAAGAATGAGGTTGTGTGCCCAGCACTGTGGTCCATTAACTGTCCTCCTTTTTAATAGTCACATCAACATCCTCTTGTTTGGAGAGGATGGTGAAGGAGGAGCAGGGC
>NW_027900304.1:0-237 GCF_054177405.1 Leptonychotes weddellii | reverse complement strand
AGGACGGGGCTCACGAGCCCCCCCACCCCCGTTCAGGCCAGGACGGGGCTCACGAGTCCCCCCCCCCGCCGCTCAGGCCAGGACGGGGCTCACGAGCCCCCCACCCCCGTTCAGGCCAGGACGGGGCTCACGAGTCCCCCCCCCCGCCGCTCAGGCCAGGACGGGGCTCACGAGCCCCCCCACCCCCGTTCAGGCCAGGACGGGGCTCACGAGTCCCCCCCCCCCGCCGCTCAGGCC
>NW_027900303.1:0-237 GCF_054177405.1 Leptonychotes weddellii | reverse complement strand
TAAGTCTATATCTTCCATTTTTGTACCTCTTCTGATTTGCTTTCTTAGAGTGAACCTACACTTTATCTTTTTTATTATTATGTTATATTAATCGCCATACATTACATCGTTAGTTTCTGATGTAGTGTTCCATGATTCATTGTTTGCGTGTAACACCCAGTGCTCCATGCAGAACGTGCCCTCTTTAATACCCATCACCCGGCTGGGGGGGGGGGGGGGGGGGGGGGGGGGGGGGGG
>NW_027900302.1:0-237 GCF_054177405.1 Leptonychotes weddellii | reverse complement strand
GAACTGCTTTGGGAAGCAAGGCTTAAATCATGAGAGCCGAGGGAGAGGGCTGTCACACAGAACATGACTCCTAACGGTTCATGGGACATGAAGGCAGCTTCCCTGTCCCAGTCATAGTGTAAATGGGGCTCTAATCGCAGAAAGGGCACCTCGTGCAGGCGGTCCAGTCTTTATCACCTGCGATCCCCTGGTATCTTTTCGCCTGTTAATCTATTCCCTTCCCAGGAAGACTAACCG
>NW_027900301.1:0-237 GCF_054177405.1 Leptonychotes weddellii | reverse complement strand
GGCGACAGGAGCAGCTGAGGTGGAAGCCAGGGAGTCTCAGCTCCGAGCGGAGACCCAGGAGAGAAGCAGGGGGAGATGGGGACCCCCGGATGGGGAGCTCCCCTCACCACAGGGCAGGGGCGCACACGACCCCCGCAGCCATCCTGCGGCTGCCCCGCCAGCGATGACAAAGGGAAAGGCTAGAGCAGCCCAGGGGCAGCCGATGCGGCTCCCCAGCGCACAGCACCCCCAGCCCCC
>NW_027900300.1:0-237 GCF_054177405.1 Leptonychotes weddellii | reverse complement strand
AAGATATTTTTTCAATAGATCAAAAATACAGAACTAAAATTAGGTATCATAGAAACATCTGCATAATTTTATGGAAATCTCCTTATTTAAAGTTTATATATACATTTCAACAAAAAGGTAGGACTATTATAAAAATACGTGCATTTGGTTTGGAAAAATGCCAGTTGAATATTTTATATACTTTAAAAGGCATATTAATGTAATTAATATATATTGAAACTAACATGTCAATAATAT
>NW_027900299.1:0-237 GCF_054177405.1 Leptonychotes weddellii | reverse complement strand
CTCCTCTTAGTAGGGACCCAGTCAAGGATGCCCACTTCCACATTCTTATTCAACAAAATACTGCATTTTTCTAGCAATAACTGAAAGAAGTAAAAGGATACAGTGAACAAAAGAAGTAGTACAAGTTTTCCTTCTTGCATTATTGCTCATGCAAAAAACTCCAGGGAATCTACAAAAAACAAAAACACAAAAACAAAAACTCAGAATTAACATGAATGCAAAGAGACATCTTATTTC
>NW_027900298.1:0-237 GCF_054177405.1 Leptonychotes weddellii | reverse complement strand
CAGACTCCCCGCCGAGCAGGGAGCCCGATGCGGGACTTGATCCCGGGACTCCAGGATCATGACCTGAGCCGAAGGCAGTCGCTTAACCAACTGAGCCACCCAGGTGCCCCAAAATTCATTTTCTTATAAGCAATCATGATGAATCTGGGAGGAGAGTTGTCAAATCAGGGGCCATGCATTTAGTTTTCCCACTTGCCACGTTTCAATTGAGAATTTTCAGTAATTGCACCATATAGT
>NW_027900297.1:0-237 GCF_054177405.1 Leptonychotes weddellii | reverse complement strand
GGACTTCAAGATAAAAAGCTTCTGCACAACAAAGGAAACAACAAAACTAAAAGGCAGCCTATGGAATGGGAGAAGATATTTGCAAATGACAAATCTGATAAAGGGTTAGTATCCAAAATCTATAAAGAACTTACCAAAGTGAACACCCAAAAAACAAATAATCCAGTTAAGAAATGGGCAGAAGACATGAATACACACTATTCCAAAGAAGACATCCAGATGGTTAACAGACACATG
>NW_027900296.1:0-1516 GCF_054177405.1 Leptonychotes weddellii | reverse complement strand
ACTGAGGCTCGGTCACGGCCCGGGTCACGGGGACACGCGGGGAAGACGCACACTGAGGCTCAGTCACGGCCCGGGTCACGGGGACACGTGGGGAAGACGCACACTGAGGCTCGGTCACAGCCCGAGTCACGGGGACACGCGGGGAAGATGCACACTGAGACCCGGTCACGGCCCAGGTCAAAGGGACATGCGAGGAAGATACAGACTGAGGCTCGGTCATGGCCCGGGTCACAGGGACATGCAGGGAAGATACAGATTGAGGTTTGGTCATGGCCCAGGTCACGGGGGACACACGGGGAAGACGCACACTGAGGCTCGGTCACGGCCCGGGTCACGGGGACACGTGGGGAAGACGCACACTGAGACTCGGTCACGGCCCGGGTCACGGGGACACGCGGGGAAGACGCACATGAGGCTCGGTCACGGCCCGGGTCACGGGGACACGCGGGGAAGACTCACTTTGAGGCTCGGACACGGCCCAAGTCACGGGTACACACAGGGAAGACGCACACTGAGGCTCGGTCATGGCCTGAGTCACGGGGACACGCGGGGAAGACTCACATTGAGGCTCGGTCACGGCCCGAGTCACGGGGACACGCGGGGAAGATGCGCACTGAGACCCGGTCATGGCCCAGGTCACAGGGACATGCGGGAAAGATACAGACTGAGGTTTGGTCACGGCCCAGGTCACGGGGGACACACAGGGAAGACGCACACTGAGGCTCGGTCACGGTCCGGGTCACGGGGACACGCGGGGAAGACTCACTTTGAGGCTCGGACACGGCCCAAGTCACGGGTACACACAGGGAAGACGCACACTGAGGCTCGGTCATGGCCTGAGTCACGGGGACACGCGGGGAAGACTCACATTGAGGCTCGGTCACGGCCCGAGTCACGGGGACACGCGGGGAAGATGCACACTGAGACCCGGTCATGGCCCAGGTCACAGGGACATGCGGGAAAGATACAGACTGAGGTTTGGTCACGGCCCAGGTCACGGGGGACACACAGGGAAGACGCACACTGAGGCTCGGTCACGGTCCGGGTCACGGGGACACACGGGGAAGACGTACACTGAGGCTCGGTCACGGCCCGGGTCACGGGGACACGCAGGAAAGACGCGCACTGAGGCTCGGTCACGGCCCGGGTCACGGGGACACGCGGGGAAGACGCGCACTGAGGCTCGGTCACGGCCCGGGTCACGGGGACACGCGGGGAAGACGCGCACGGAGGCTCGGTCACGGCCCGGGTCACGGGGACACGCGGGAAGATGCACACTGAGACCCGGTCCGGCCCGGGTCACAGGGACACTCGAGGAAGATATAGACTGAGGCTCAGTCACGGCCTGGGTCACGGGGGACACGTGGGGAAGACGCACATTGAGGCTCGTTCACGGCCTGGGTCACGGGGACACGCGGGAAGATACAGACTGAGGTTCGGTCACGGCCTGAGTCACGGGGGACACGCGGGGAAGATGCACACTGAGACTCGGTCACGGCCCGAGTCACGGGGACAC
>NW_027900295.1:0-237 GCF_054177405.1 Leptonychotes weddellii | reverse complement strand
GCGGGAGGCCTGCTTCTCCCTCTCCCACTCCACCTGCTTGTGTTCCCTCTCTCGCTGTGTCTCTCCCTGTCAAATAAATAAATAAAATCTTAAAAAAAAAAAGAAAATGTATTCAAATTGGCAAAGGAGAAGTCAAACTCTCTTCGCAGATGACATGATACTTTATGTAGAAGACTTATTTTTCTTTGAAGTTAGATGAGGGGCATCTAAATTCAACCCAATTAGTGGAAGAGGATA
>NW_027900294.1:0-237 GCF_054177405.1 Leptonychotes weddellii | reverse complement strand
TTAACATGTTTGTGTAGTCAAATCTATCTTTTTTTTTAAATTTTTATTTCCTTTGGTTTCTACAACTTATTTTTTGTAATCCTACCAATGCCTATAGTCCATATAGGGCATTACCTCATTTAAAAACTTACCTTATAAAATCAAGGTAGACACCAATGAAGCATCGAAAAGGGCCAGGTAATATAATCTCTACCTCTTATGTTCTGAGGTTATTTAAGTATTTATTATAATATTGCT
>NW_027900293.1:0-237 GCF_054177405.1 Leptonychotes weddellii | reverse complement strand
TCAACAGTAAGTTGAAACTGATGTAATTGGTGGGACCCCAGTGGTCTAAGGTCAACGTCTTTTATATCAGTGAACAAAGAAAGAGAGGAACATTTTCAGGCTGGTTTGGAGAAATGGTTTCAACACATATTTGGTATTCCCATCCTCTCCTCTGGAAAGAAAATGTGAGATAAAGTATCATAATTCTTACTTAAAGAATTAAAATAAGAATTATTTTAAAATAATAAAAATAGATGC
>NW_027900292.1:0-237 GCF_054177405.1 Leptonychotes weddellii | reverse complement strand
TGTTTCTCAATGGTTAGTTCCTCTGAGCTATCGTCTCCGCTGGGCCTTCCCAGAACCACTCACATCGACACAGGGTTACCCACACTTTCCTGGGTGCTCCTATTGCATCCTCTTATCCTGACTCTAGAACTCCCTGTACTCGACTATGAGCACATTTGTTTTTGTCAGCCTCCTAAGCCAGGCTACGGAGCTCACTGAGTGCAGTCTTTCTCCTGTTTGCATCTCTTCTGTCAGCCT
>NW_027900291.1:0-237 GCF_054177405.1 Leptonychotes weddellii | reverse complement strand
AAGGACTTGTTCATTTCACACATTGTCCTTTTCAGTTATAGAAATCCTATTTGGTTCTTCATTACAGTTTCCATTTCTCTGGTGGCATTTCCTACCTGTTCACTCCTTATGATCATCTTTTTATTTACATCTCTGGACATATTTGCAGTAGCTGCTTTAGAGTTTTGGTTGCTAATGCCAACATCTGGGTCATATCAGAGGTTGGCTTGTCTTGACTAAGTTTTCATATCAGATGTT
>NW_027900290.1:0-237 GCF_054177405.1 Leptonychotes weddellii | reverse complement strand
TGTGCTTCTAAAACCGCCAGCTGCTTCCAGTTCGCAGGTGTGACCCCGCCGCTCCGCGTTTCTGACCCAGGGGCTGCCCTATAGTCCTTTCGCCACTGCTACTGGTCTGCGAGTCTGTGCCCCAAGTCTGTGCCCCGTCCCCAGCGTGGGAGGCTGTCACTCACCGGTGGTATAGGTTCCCCATGGACAGGCTCCTTCCTACTGCCGTTTATCCTCCAATATCTGCCCATGGAATCA
>NW_027900289.1:0-237 GCF_054177405.1 Leptonychotes weddellii | reverse complement strand
AATGAATTATGCACATGCAGGCATTCAGTTGGCATGCAAAAATGAACTGGGATGTTTCAAATAATTTTTTTTATTGTTATGTTAGTCCCCATACATTACATCATTAGTTTTAGATGTAGTGTTTCATGATTCATTGTTTGTGCATAACACCCAGTGCTCCATGCAGAACGTGCCCTCTTTAATACCCATCACCAGGCTCCGCCCTGGGGGGGGGGGGGGGGGGGGGGGGGGGGGGGG
>NW_027900288.1:0-237 GCF_054177405.1 Leptonychotes weddellii | reverse complement strand
TTCTGAGTGCCTGTATTTACTGTTCCCTGAGGCCAGGTGCATGACTATCTTTCCTGGGGCTGTTAGACCTCCCATAGATTTCTGCTTTTGCCTAAAGGTTGCTTTTTTTGTTTTTTGTTTTTTTACTTGGAGCCTACTTTTAACTTCTAACCCTTTTAAATATGTCAGTATCTCAAGTGGGTTTCTCATAGGCAGCAAATAGTTGGATCTTGCTTTTTTTAGCCTGTGACCATAATG
>NW_027900287.1:0-237 GCF_054177405.1 Leptonychotes weddellii | reverse complement strand
CACTGGGTGTTATGCAAAAACAATGAATCATGGAACACTTCATCTAGAACTAATGATGTAATGTATGGGGATTAACATAAGAATAAAAAAAAAAAAAGAAATAATAGAAGCAATTGATGGAATGCATGGCTGCCTGAGGAAGTGGATAACAGTAGGAGCACAGGACAGGCTACCCAAAAAAGCTTTAAAGAAAAAGCTGGACAATGAGATGACCACAGTGGCTTTGTAGCTCCAAGA
>NW_027900286.1:0-237 GCF_054177405.1 Leptonychotes weddellii | reverse complement strand
GGAGAGAGGATCTGGCTTTTCCATGTCGTTGGAGAGCTGAGGCCTGGAGCACCCAGGCCGCCGCCTTCCCTCCCAGGCTTTATCTCCCTGCACCCTCCCTCTTTGGGGCTTCTCAAGGTGCCATGTGCAGAGCGAGATTGAAATGCAGATGAGGACTTGGCCTGTAATGGATGCACTCCGTTCCTTAATTCCCCCACGTCCCTAAAGTCCAGGGCTGTGATGTGGAGGCCTGTGTGC
>NW_027900285.1:0-1516 GCF_054177405.1 Leptonychotes weddellii | reverse complement strand
CAAGTCCAGGCAGGCCCCTGACCCCTTGACCTTGCTCCAAGCAAGTTGACCCACTTCTAAGCTCCCCGAGGCACCTCAGTACAGAGGGCCTTGGCATTCACCCAGAGAAGGTCCAGCCCATGCCTGTCCTTCGCCCCAGCTCAGGGCGGGCTCTGTCTCCGCAGCTCAACATGAGCTCAACATGGGCCAGCTCGGCCTGGTCAAATGGGAAGCCCCAGGGCTCTGTGAATGGTCCCTGGGCAGGGGCACCCATGGTTGCGTGTGGGGTGGGGCGGCTGGCCAAGGTGTGTGTCAGGGAGGGATCAGGACAGACCGAGGTGAGCAAGGGTGCCCCTGGATTCCTGGAGGCAGGAAATGAGATAGAGATGAGGTTTTGCAGGGAAAGGCAGGCATGAGAATGTTGTGACATGCCCAGGAAAGTGAAACCTGAAAGGAATGACCATTGTGTGCAGCCTGGGAGGCAGCCTGGCTATGCTGACCCCTCCTGCTTCTTTGAGTCCCCACCCTGGGTCTCCCCATGGTTGTCTAACTGTCTCATGATGATAACTGAAAGCACTTCGAGAGCCAGACCTTTGTTTCACGAGGCCTGCCTGCATCCCTCCCCCTTTCCCTGCTCAGGGCTGGGCACGGAGGAGGCTGCCACTGACCGCCAGCTGACCGGGAGATGGAAGGGCGGGGAGAACGTTCAGCTCCGGGGCCAGGGAAAGAGCAGGCGAGGATGGGCCGTGGGGCCAGGAGGAGCAGTGGAAGGATGGAAAGCCTGAGAGGGCATAGGCAGAAGGGTCCAGAGAGAGGGGTTTTGTGGAGGGGTGGACCAACCAAGGGGGCGAGGACCAGGGACCAGATGGGATGGGGGGCAGGCTATAGGGGGCTCTGCCCAGGGGTGGGGAGACCAAGAGCTGGAGGGGCCTCAGAAAAGAACTCAGAGAGAGTAAAGGCCTCTGAGGATTATGGGTGGGTAGGAACCAGAATGAGGAAGGAAAAGGAGCAGGCCTGGGCCCAACCACCTCATCTTGATTTGCCCATTGGGCTCAGGCTCCCGTGGGGCCCTCATGTGGGCTTTTCTTTCCCCTCGCCTGAATCCCCACCCCCCTCTTTCATTCACAGCACCTAAAAGGGCCTTCAGGAACTGATGGGAACTTCTCAGTGACTTGTCCTGAAAGCTGGAATCTACACCCCTCGGTCCAGCCCTTGTTCATCTCAGTCTGTCCTGATCCCTCCCTGACACACACCTTGGCCAGCCGCCCCACCCAACACGCAACCATGGGTGCCCCTGCCCAGGGACCATTCACAGAGCCCTGGGGCTTCCCATTTGACCAGGCCGAGCTGGCCCATGTTGAGCTCATGTTGAGCTGCGGAGACAGAGCCCGCCCTGAGCTGGGGCGAAGGACAGGCATGGGCTGGACCTTCTCTGGGTGAATGCCAAGGCCCTCTGTACTGAGGTGCCTCGGGGAGCTTAGAAGTGGGTCAACTTGCTTGGAGCAAGGTCAAGGGGTCAGGGGCCTGCCTGGACTTG
>NW_027900284.1:0-237 GCF_054177405.1 Leptonychotes weddellii | reverse complement strand
GAGGACAGGGTCCGTGCCGTTCCCATCCAAGCACAGGAGTCAGCCCAGGATCCCCTCTGTCTCCACCTGTCCGGGTTTGCCGCTCGCTTCCCACCTGGGGAGCCCTCCCGCCCTGTCCTCGTTCTCTTGGCTGCTTCCCACCGTCGTGCTGGGGACCCTTGGCTGCGGGCCGGACAGCCTTTGTGGGATGCTCTCGCCCCCTCCCCCCGCGGGCCCTGGCTTCCCCCGGCCACCTTC
>NW_027900283.1:0-237 GCF_054177405.1 Leptonychotes weddellii | reverse complement strand
AGCCATTCAGGTTCCAGAATAGCCCCAGACTCCCGCCAGAAAGTGCCCAGTCCCCTCCAAAACACGTGACACAGTGGAGCCTCCCTACTTCCCACCGCGGAACTATCACGGTAAAGCATGCCCGTGGATGAGCTGTGGCCTTTGGACACCACATCCAAGGCCACCCACAGCTGGCTCCATGATGAGGTCCACTGAGGCCATCTGACTCTCTCAGGCAGGTGGGCCTGGATCGGAGTA
>NW_027900282.1:0-237 GCF_054177405.1 Leptonychotes weddellii | reverse complement strand
TTGATCCCAGGACCCCGGAATTATGACCTGAATGGAAAGCAGATGCTTAACCGACTGAGCCACCCAGGCATCCCCAAAACCTCTTCTATTTTGAAATAATTTCTTTGTAGGATATCAGGCACTTTGACATACACTACCTTTCTGGAATTATAAAATAGTACGACAAAACTTGCACACTGCAAAATGTCCAAAATGTGACGTACGATCAGACTGATTTTGCAGCACTTCCATTGTTAT
>NW_027900281.1:0-237 GCF_054177405.1 Leptonychotes weddellii | reverse complement strand
AGCAGAAGTGCCACAAGGGCGGTCACACCTGCCACTCGGACCTGGCCCCAAGCTACACAGCGAGGGAATGCACAGTGGAGACAAAACGAGCAGGCCGTGGGGCAGACACCTAACTCCAGCGTGCCGCGGACCACACGACAGGAGCATGACGGGGGCAGGGAAGGGGGGCAGCGAGTTAAAATTCTACCTCGGTTTCCCCCTCCTCCCAGCCCTCCAGGTCTCTGGCTCGTAAACAGC
>NW_027900280.1:0-237 GCF_054177405.1 Leptonychotes weddellii | reverse complement strand
GTCCAGAGTTCTTCTGAACCGCATCTGTATCTTCCGCAGCATCAAGCAGGCGCCCCCCAGCAGAGCCTCCGAGGCAGCCTGCACGAAGGGAATTCAGGGGTGGGGGCGGACAGAGAGGGATCACGTGGCGACGGTGCAGGTGACGGCATCCGGTGCCCAGCTCTAACAGGACAGAGGACAGTGGCGCCCCGGCGTTAGCAGCGAGGGGGGTTGTACCTCCAGAAAAGGCAGAAGGAG
>NW_027900279.1:0-237 GCF_054177405.1 Leptonychotes weddellii | reverse complement strand
ACACGTGCCTTCAGCGGGGGCCCCGCAGCCCACCCACGGCCCCAGGCTGCCCACTGGCCCAGGAGGTTCATGCCCCCAGTCATCAGGGTTCTCTCCAGGCCCAGGGCTTCAGGGATGGTCAAGACATGGAGATGCCATCCACCCTGAGAGCTCCCTGCCCCAGACGAGGGACACTAACGGGGCAAGAGCACAGTCTTGACGTTGGAGACGCACGTTTTCCATGTGACTCGTGAACAT
>NW_027900278.1:0-237 GCF_054177405.1 Leptonychotes weddellii | reverse complement strand
GATGAATGGGGGGACTGGGTGATGGACATTGGGGAGGTTATGTGCTATGGTGAGCGCTGTGAATTGTGTAAGACTGTTGAATCACAGACCTGTACCCCTGAAACAAATAATACATTATGTTAATAAAAAAAAAAAAAAGAATGAATGCGTGCCCAGTGGAAAATCACAATTAACTGCCCAGTTGCTAGAGCTGGGCCAGGTTTCACATCCAGAATCCACCAAAGGGAGGGGATGTCC
>NW_027900277.1:0-237 GCF_054177405.1 Leptonychotes weddellii | reverse complement strand
CAGACTCCCCGCCGAGCAGGGAGCCCGATGCGGGACTCGATCCCGGGACTCCAGGATCATGACCTGAGCCGAAGGCAGTCGCTTAACCAACTGAGCCACCCAGGTGCCCCAAAATTCATTTTCTTATAAGCAATCATGATGAATCTGGGAGGAGAGTTGTCAAATCAGGGGCCATGCATTTAGTTTTCCCACTTGCCACGTTTCAATTGAGAATTTTCAGTAATTGCACCATATAGT
>NW_027900276.1:0-237 GCF_054177405.1 Leptonychotes weddellii | reverse complement strand
ATTTGCTCCCAGTGATGCAAGGCCCAGGCGTAGGCCCCCTGGGGCCCCGTGATATTTGGGGTTCTCCACGTGACCATGCCACTCCCTGTCATGGATGGCTAAACTCCCCAAGGACAGTGACTCCGCACCGGGGCCTTGAACTCGGCAGGTCCTGCCTCTATCGCCCGCTCACACAGGGATACGCGTGAGTCGCCTCTCGAGCTGTCGCTTCCTCTTCAGGGGCAAGGGCCATTGTGG
>NW_027900275.1:0-237 GCF_054177405.1 Leptonychotes weddellii | reverse complement strand
GGACCCCACCATCAGCTACATGTCCTCTTTCCCACCCTCACCTTCCTCATTCCTGAATTTCGTCTATTATTTTGCTAGGGCCGTTGAAGCAAAGTAACGACAGACTGGGTGGCTTGAAGAACAGAAATGTATTTTCTTGGGTGTCTGGGTGGCTCAGCTGGTTAAGTGACTGCCTTCGGCTCAGGTCATGATCCTGGAGTCCCGGGATCGAGTCCCGCATCGGGCTCCCTGCTTGGC
>NW_027900274.1:0-1516 GCF_054177405.1 Leptonychotes weddellii | reverse complement strand
AGATTTTATTTATTTGAGAGAGAGTGAGAGAGAGAGAAAGCACATGAGAGGGGGGAGGGTCAGAGGGAGAAGCAGACTCCCTGCTGAGCAGGGACCCCCCCCCAATGAGGGACTCGATCCCGGGACTCCAGGATCATGACCTGAGCCGAAGGCAGTCGCTTAACCAACTGAGCCACCCAGGCACCCCATATTGTCTATTCTTGCATCAATACTACAATACCTTGATTTTTGCAGTTTTAAGTAAATCTTGAATCAGGGAGTTTAAGTCCTCCAGTCTTGTTCCTCTTTTTCAGGTTTATTTTAACTATTCTAAGTCCTGTGACTTTTCATTTAAATTTTTGTATCATCATGTCAATTTCAAAAAAGTCTGCTAGGATTTTGACTTGGATTTTATTAATTCTATAGATCAATTTGAGGAGAATAGCTATCTTAATAGTTTGAGTCTTCCAATCCAAGAATATGAAATATCATCCCATTTAGTAGTTTTTGGTGTTCCCTGTACTAGTTCATCACATCTCTGTAAATCTAACCATGTGCTTCTGGAAAGGTTGCATAGTCTGCCCTTGTTTGGGTATACTGATAGAAATAGTATTGATAGTGTTGTTCAGAACTTCCATCTTTGCTGGGTTTTTTGTCTAGTTCTATCAGTCGCAGAAATTGAACAGATGATTTTGGAATTGTCTATTTAATTCCATAAAATTTTGATTCGAGTATTGAGAAGCTCTTTGTATATGTTATTAGGCATGCAATACATATTATGATTTTTACATATTCCTGATTAATTGACCCTTTTATCTGATGAAATGTCCCTTTATAACTCTGGTAATGCTCCCTCTTAAAATCTGTTTTATCTGATCTTAATATTGCTGTTAACATCTTGTGCTTATTGTTTGCACATATTGTTTTTCATCATTTACCTTCAGCCCACCTGTCTTTGTGTTTAGTGAGTTTCTTACAGACAGTATATAGTTGGGTCTTATTTATATGTTCTGACAATCTCTACATGTTAAGTGGAAAGTTTATCCCAAAAGATTTAATGTAGTTGTTTATATGGTTAGATTTGTATCTACCATTTAATGTTTTCTACTTGCTTCCTCTGTTTTTTGTTCCTGTTTTTCCTTTCTTGTCTTTTTTTTTTAATAACTTTAAATATTTTTTTTTAGTATTTCACTTTCCTATTAGTATTTTAATTGAACTTCTTTGTATTGTTTTTTAGTGGTTGCTCTAGAGACTATAATGTACATTCTTAACTTCTATAGTTCACTTACAGTTACTAATTTTTTATTTAAGGATTTTATGTCTCTGTTTATAGCCATTGTTTTCTTTTTTATATTTTTTCTCCAGTTTGGATATCTATGGCATATCAGCCTCTGATTTTTTTTTTTAAATTTTTATTCTTATGTTAATCCCCATACATTACATCATTAGTTTTAGATGAAGTGTTCCATGATTCATTGTTTGTGCATAACACCCAGTGCTCCATGCAGAATGTGCCCTCCTCAATACCCACCACCAG
>NW_027900273.1:0-12920 GCF_054177405.1 Leptonychotes weddellii | reverse complement strand
GATGGACATCTTGGCTCTTTCCACAGTTTGGCTATTGTGGACATTGCTGCTATAAACATCGGGGTGCACGTACCCCTTCGGATCCCTACTTTTGTATCTTTGGGGTAAATACCCAGTTCTAACTTCTGATTTTTGCAAAATATTCTGGTTTAACTGACATACACCTTTCACAGAGAAAAGTCCATGATTTGTAAGTGTACTGCTCAATGAACTGTCATAAAGGGAACACACTGGGGTGACCAAATCCAGGACAAGAAATGGAACATTACCAGAACCCGAGCACTCCCACAGACCCCTTCCAATCCCTACCCACTGCCTCCTCACCACATGTAACCACCATCCTGATTTCTAACACTATGCTTTTTTTTTTTGCCTGTTTTTGAACTTCACATATAAATACAGCCAGATAATATATATTCTTTTGTAGCTGACTTCTCTCACTCAACATTACATTGGTGACATTCCTCTCTGTTTTTACATGTAGCAGGAATTCATTGATTTTCCTTGTTGTATGGGATTATATTTTGTGACTGTACAGTGATTTATTTCTATGTTCTATAATTGATGGGTTATTTCCAGTGTGTGGCTATTATTTCACGTGTCCTTTCTGGAGAACAAGATGGGTAATAGAAGAAATTAAATGAGTGAATGAATGAGCGCATCCTATAAATTGTCACAGATGACTCTCTGCTCCCAAGTGGCCTGGCCATGGAGTCTCTAGAGCCAGGTCCCTCCCCCATCTGAGCTCCTTGGACGGCCCCAATATTGTTGTTGATGCCATTTTCCCTAGACCCAGACCGGGGGCAGCTTTCTTTCATTCATTCATTCATTCAACAAATAAGCATTAAACATGTACCGCGTGTATGCATTATTTGGAATCTGGGGATACGTCAGGCGTGAACACAGATGACAGCCGCTGCCCTCATGGGGCGTATGTTCGAGCAGCCCAGAATCTCCCCATTCTCATTCTGCTATTTCCCATCACTCTGTGACCTCTGGTCCATGCTCTGCCCCGCGGTGGCCACATTGTTAGACCTCACGGAATCTCACCCTGCACATTCAACCCTCAACCAAGGATTGAGGCGTGCCTCCCACCAAGCCCCATCCACACACTTGCCCCTCTCCAGTTATCTGCTCCCTACATTCTGGACGCCTCAGCTGCCTGAATGCTGGTCTCCGCTTCCCTAGCTCAGAGTCTGCAGCTCTCCCAGCCCTGGCCCAGGGTCTGTAAAGTGCCCGGGGGGGAAAGCTGGGGCTCATCTCACATTTCCCTTTGTTCACAGCTGCACTGCCAGTTGTCTAGTCCTTAAAAACACTTTCCTCAAAAAATTCGCCAAGTTTTCTAGTTGTTCAGGGCAGGAGTAGAAGTTTGCTGTCACTCTATCACAGCCAAAAGTAGAAGTGTATGCTTGTCTTTTTAATGGCCCCATATTATTCCATTATATGGGCAGAATCTAATCCTTGTGGATTTTTTAAGTGCAATTTATTTCCTATAGAGCAATGAGAACGGTAAAACTTAGAGATTATACTCATTCTTGCCCGTGACTCAGGCTCACTTCAGCGGGTGCCACGGATTACCTTTCTTTCTTTTTTTATTGTGGAAAAATAGACCAAACATAAAATTTACCATTTTAACGATTTTAAAGTATACAGTTTCCTGCCATTAAGTATATTCACGATGTTGTGCAACCATCAATTTAGTGGATTTTAAAGGTAAATATAAAATAAAATTGACATCTGGTACACAATAGGAAGTATTTTTTTGAATAAACATATGATTGAATCCTGTCACTGGAAAGAATGATTTTGAATTTGCTGAAAGGATTTTGGCTACAGGTACCTGAAAAGCCCAACTTCATTTGGCATAAGTTATAAGGAAATGTGTCATCTCCCATAAAAAAGACATGAAAAGCTAAAGTGTAGTGACTCGATGACATTGCTGAGCACCCACGTTCTTTCCATCCTTTTGTTCTTCCATCCTCAGCACAGTGGCTTTGCCCTCAGGTTCGTTCCCCTCCTGGCCCGGGGATGGCCAGAGCAGTTTCAGGTGTGGTATCTAAAAATAGCAGCCTCTTGAGGCAGGAAAGGGGTCCAACCCTCCTCATGTATCTTTGAAGAGTGAAGAAACCTCTCTCAGAAGCCCTCAGATGTCCCAGCACATCAAATTAGCCAGAAGTGGGTCCCAGTCCCAAGCCGGAACGTATTGTCGAGGACAACGGGCTCTCCTCAATTGGCCTAGACCCAGCAGAACTCACCCCTGCAGCCGGGCCTTGGGCTGGGGCCAGCCTCCCTGCAGCACCCAGCCTTGAGGAAGGGCATGGGTACCTCAACAGAATGGGAGTTCTGGGAGGAAGAGGGAAGAGAGGAAATGAAGCTTGGATGAGCCACCCAGTCAGGTCTGCCACAGACTCCCAACCCGAAATCAATCTGCCCCCGTTCCAAGGAAGAGACACTTACCTGTGAAAAATTCAGTGTGTCCGAATAAATATAAAATATAAAAAATAAATAACCGGAGATCAAATTCCCTAACAGTGTTTCCAACCATCTGACGGTCGTCAGCTACAAATCAGACTCTAACCTGACTAGCCACACTCAGGGTTCACACGGGCTCATGAGTCCTTCAGCTGGGCTCCACTCCTTCCGTTCTCACTGCTCACCGCTTTTCAGGCTCAGCTCAAAAAGCACTTCCTTCAAAATCCTTCTCTGAACCTCCAAATCGAAATGAATTTTTCCTTTTTCTGTATTCTCTTTCATTCTGCTTGGCGTAACTGCTGTATAGCCAGGGTTTTATTATTATTATTATTATTATTATTATCATTATTATCATTTCTTTGTTTAAAAAATTATAAAAATTTGGGGTGCCTGGCTGGCTCAGTTGGTAGAGCATGTGACTCTCGATCTTAGGATTGTGAGTTCAAGCCCCACATTGGGTGGAGAGATGTCTTAAAAGTAAAATTTAAAAAAATTATAAAAGCAACACATCTTACTTATAAATAATTCAAACAATACATAAAGTACATACATTGAAAAGTCAAACCTTCCCACTTTCTCCCTCAATCCCGACCCCACCTTCCAGTGATAACTGCTGTAAACAATCTGCTTTTATCCTTTCAAACACTTTTTTGTGCTTTTCAGACCTCCAAGGAGAGGTGAATTCATTTTGTTACCGTAATTTTTATCGAGATGGAATCATACCGGGTGCTGCACTACACATGTGGTGTTCTATGACTTGCTGTTTTTACTTATCAGACGGCAAGGACACAGCCTTCCGTATGAGTAGATCCAGATCTAGACATTGTTTCTATGGCCTGACTGTTATTCCAGTGTGGGGCCTTATCATACTTTTTATAACCAATCCCCCGATGATGGACACTTACGTTATTTCCACTTTCCCATATTTCCAGCAGAGCTGCCAAGAGCCCCTGCACATATGTGTGCGTGTGCGTGCGTGTGCGTGTGTGTGTCTTTGTCCCCACAGACCAATAATATTTCTGCCAGGCAGATTTCTAGAAATAAAACCGCTGGGTCAAAGAGTAGGTGATTTTTAAAGTTTGATAGCCAATGCCAAATTTTATGAGGGTGTTTTGGAGCCAGCTGCTGCTGCTATAAGATAAGTAATTCCCAGACTTGCAGACTTTATAAACCAATAAAATGTAAAAAAAAAAAAAAAAAAAAAAATGTGGAAATAACATAAAGAATGTCATCAACATTTTGTTTTTCCATGTAAGGGCGTTAAAAAAAAAGTCAAGTATCAATGATTAGCTTGAACCATGTGAAACTGACCTGTTTATATGTCAAAATAGCCTAATATCTGTAGTTTCATATGGTTTAGCTTCATACCGTCAGCATGATTTCATAAAAGAATGGACGCCCATGCTCACACATTCACACACACAGCTTAGTTTCCTTTTCCCATCTCACCTGCCATATGGGCGAGCACTTAATCTCATGACCAGGAATCACTGGTGTGTAATCATTGACCAGGGGCCCCCCTCCCACCACCACCACCACCCCAGTATCTGGCCATGCTGTAGCTGGGAGAGACATTCTGGTCATGTGAAGAGCAACAGGGTGGGGAGGGGATAGAGATGAAGTAGCCTATGTTCTTGTCCTGGGCCTCTGGCACTGGTTTCAAGCTCCTGTAGAAGAGCGGCTGAGAGGCAGAAGCTGGTGAATCTGGGCGCGAGGACGCGTGTGACACTTGCCACAAGCAGGACCCCAGGAACCACAGGGGCACAGGCTTTCCCCTGACCACCAGTCTTCTCCCCCTGTCTCCACGGAATCTAGCTCCATTCAAGGGCTGGAAGCTTAGGGAGCACGAAGAGCAAATCCTCTTGCCATGGGATGGTGCTCACATGACAGCCCAGCTCAGACTCGAGGACACTCCCGTGTGAGCGGGCCATTGGGAGTCTGTGTGGAGAGGTAGAAGTCTTCTCGAGGGCTCTGGCACCAGGCATGGGTGCCCCTGTGGTCTGCTGGCAGGGCGAGAGCAGATCGGGACTCTGGCTCTGTTACGGGGCAGGTTGAGAGCCACTGAGGTGGTAAACACTTGGACTTAACCAGTTTATTTGAAGGTCCTGCCTGTGGACTAAGTCCCTTGAAGCCATGGACTGTGTCTTCAACTTTGACTCCATGCCCCTCCCCCCAGCTCGGGCCTTGCAGATAGTAGGTGCTCAGGTAATTTCCTTATGAGGGTAGAGGCCCTATTCTGGGGGTTGGCTAACTTGTCCTCTGAAGTGCCTGATAGAAAACGCTTCAGGCTCTGCTACCATGCTATCTCTGTCGCATCCACGCAATTCCGTCACTGCTATGCGAAATCCAGTAGACTCGGCTGTGTCCCAATAAAGCTTTACTTACAGATGGCAAGTTGGTTTGGACCCAAGGGCCATAGATTGTCAACTCCTGCCCTATACTCTAGGAGAAAGAACAAGAGCAGACTGTCTTAAGATCAAATACTACGTTCGTTACAAGCTGCATCCCTGTGTGAGCTATTTCACCTTTTTGAGCCTTAGTTTCCCCGAACATAGAGTGGGGAGAATAGTCGCCACCTTCAGGGTTGTGAGAGCTGAATGAGGTAGTGTGTGCAGACTGTCCAGCAGAGGCCCGGCAGGTGGGTGGCTTAGGGGATCGAGAACCGCTAGTTTCAACTGAGCGCGAACGTTCCATCCACAGCCTCGCAGCCCAGCTCCTTTCCCCAGGCCTGTCCAGGGAACAACATGAGAGAGCAGGAGGCAAGATTTTTAAAGGCTGGCAGAATGAGATGCTTGGGACTTTGATTTGATTTCAACACAAGCACTGGGCAGAGACATAATGTCCCTGGTCCTCCTCACACGTAGCCTTCAGGTGTCAGTCCAGTAGTGTCCTGGCTTGATTGCATCCATCACAAGCAGCTTATGGCTTCCAAAAACACAGTCCTAGACAGATGTTGAGCCTGTCTGGGGATTAGAAATATCCTTTTCCATTAAGCATAAATTAACGTAATCGCCAGGTAGGAAAAATATGCAACACAGACAGCATTCCCTGGAGCTTTCATTAAAATTAAAATTCTATTTAAAATTTAGCTTGTGTTTTCTAGGACTTGAACCCCTTCAAAGAGATAATATCTGCTGTAAGTTTTTACATTGACAGAGTGGCAGAGATGAATGTGCCGCGGACAGTGATGTACTATGTAATTTCACTTTGCCTCCTGGCCTTCTTTTCGCCAACGGATGGATCTGTACATCTTTTTTTTTTTTTTTTTAAAGATTTTATTTATTTATTTGAGAGAGAGAGAATGAGAGACAGAGAGCATGAGAGGGAGGAGGGTCAGAGGGAGAAGCAGACCCCCCGCTGAGGAGGGAGCCTGATGCGGGACTCGATCCTGTGACTCCAGGATCATGACCTGAGCTGAAGGCAGTCGCTTAACCAACTGAGCCACCCAGGCGCCCGGATCTGTACATCTTAAAGAAATAATTAGTCTCGGTAAGATCTGGTCTTTGACCGTTTTCAGAAGCAGTCAGACTGATCTAAAAAAAAAAAATGAAACTCTGAGTCGAGATTACCCAGAGCAAGGTGCTTCAAGTCCGGTCTTTCAGATCCATACTGCGGAAAGTGTTTTTAGGATACACAGAAAGGGGAAGCACCAGACCTCCAGAGGGAATCCTCCTTGGCCCGGCCTCTGTTTGTCGGGGTTGGAGGCTGTGAGTGGAGAAGGGGGGACAGCAGTTGGGGCTCACTGCGTCCCTTATCAAACTTTGCAGGAGAGACGGCCTGGGGGACATCCACAGAGTAGAAAGAGCGTTGAAGTCAGACAAACCTGGCTTTGGATCTCATTTTTTTTTTTCTCCTGACTCTGCTCTTGGGCGAGTCTCGTAATTTCTCCAAGCTTCGGGTCTCTAAACTGTGAAGTGAGGAGAATAATGCCTGCCTCCTAGAACCCTTGGGAGGACTAAAGATAATCTTTGTGCTTAGAACTCCTCTCACATTCTGGGCTCTTCCTGAATGCTTAATATTTTTGTTTTGTTTTGTTTTGTTTTAAAGATTTTTATTTAGGGCGCCTGGGTGGCTCAGTTGGTTAAGCGACTGCCTTCGGCTCAGGTCATGATCCCGGAGTCCCAGGATCGAGTCCCGCATCGGGCTCCCTGCTCGGCGGGGAGTCTGCTTCTCCCTCTGACCCTCCCCCACTCATGTACTCTTTCTCTCATTCTCGCTCTCTCAAAATAAATAAATAAATCTTTAAAAAAAAAGATTTTTATTTATTTATTTGAGAGAGACACAGCGAGAGAAGGAACACAAGCAGGGGGAGTGGGAGAGGGAGAAGCAGGCCTCCCGTGGAGCAGGGAGGCTGATACGGGGCTCGATCCCAGGACCCTGGGATCATGACCTGAGACGAAGGCAGATACTTAACCGACTGAGCCACCCAGGTGCCCCATGAATGCTTAATATTATTTATTCATTTCGGAAATTGTCGTTGAACATCTGCCGTGTGTCAGATTCTAGACTAAGTGCTGAGGATGCAGAAAGTCATAAAATACAGCCCCCACCGTCAAGATGCTCAGAGATGGGGGACTGGGGCATATAAACAAGAAAAGCACAATATAGGGCGACCAGTCTGAAGTGGGAGCATGAACAAGGTACGGAGACGGCACAGAGAGGGGAACGGTGCGCCCTGTAGGAGGTGACATCTGCCGGGGTGTAATGACACAGGGAGGCCCCCATGATATGTGAGCAGAGAAGGGCGTTCTGAGTAGGAGGCATGGCTTATGCAAAGGCGGACAGGTGTGGAGAGACATCTTGTATTTGGAGGATTATAAACAGAGCGGTTCTGTCAGACGGGGAGCGGGGGAGAATCGTAAGGATGGAGTGTCTCTTCGTGTGGGGGCATGAAGTGTTCCAGATGATTCCTCAGCTTGGCCATAGAGGCCTCGTGGGCTCCACGTGGTACCAGCTGCCCCACCAAGATGTTCAGGACATCCAGACCAGAGGGTGTCTCTTCCAAAAGGAAATCCCGCTGTTGAGTTTAAGGGGATTGCAGATTTGAGAGGAAGCAGGTCCTCGAGCAGCAAATGCCCCGGATGAGGAGGCCCAGGCAGTCAGGGGCCCATTCTCCACCCATGACCTCACGTGAGCTCTCTGGCAGCAGAAGCACCTCTGTGTTATTCCACCCTGAGTCGCCAGGGCAGGGCCCGTCACCGAGTAGAAACTTGTAACTATTTGTTGAATCAACGCTCAGATGCCCCATCTGGCTGGCATTCTTGGCCATCTTTAGCCTGCTTCCCTCACAGTGCCCCTCGGAGCACCAGAGACGTCACGGGGGTGAATGCCCTCGACAAAGTCTCGGGCTTTATTCCGATATAGGTGTGTGGTGGTGTGTAGTCGTGCACCAATTACAACGTGTACCAGCGCTGAAAAACCAGTTTACCTACCCACTGAAAAAAATCTCTGCATGATTCCTACTGGCTCTCTCACTTAACAAAAGAGCCAGCAGATGCCCTTTAAAACTACAGAGAAAGGCAAACTACACTGTTGTATTTGGTGATTTGCCTTTTTAGTGTTGTAAAGTTGACTTCGTAGTCAAAACAGTAATTATATTTGAGACTATCAAAGATATCCTGGCTCTTTCCTGTGCAATCTAAAACATGTTAATTTACGGGGGGAGAAAAAAATGGAAATTGTACCTACCTACAAAGCCAGCATTATCTCAAAAAAAAAAATTGTTTTCCCAAACATTTCCAACTGACTTGACAGCTCAAAACATCACTTTCTCCCAAACCCACAGCGCTTTGTTTTAGTGATAAATGTGTTCTAAAGAAAGCCACTGCTGTACAGAGCTAGAATCGGTGTTGGTTTGAAGCTGTTTTCCAAACTGTTATGCTCAGCTGACGAGGAAACTGTGAAGGGACCGGGAAGTTTCTAAAGTGCTGCACAGAAAATGGGGACTTCGACTGCAGTGGCAGAATGAGAAGGGTCTATGATGAGGATCAGCCTCTGAAATCAAGCCGTCGATTGCTCACTGCCGCTGAGTAACATGCTTTGGCCCAAGTAATGGCCAAATAATATCCGATGTGCCTCAGGAGAGAAGTGTCAGAATATTTTCTGAGACTTGCCCAAGGTCGTGGGCCAAGACCAAGTCGCTCTGTTTTCCCCAGGAGGCCCGTTGCCAGGGCGGAGCCTAGGAGACCTCATGTCCAGGTCTGACGCCACACACTCTATCCTATGGACACAGTAGTTCTCCCCTCACGGGCCTCCGTTTCCTTGTCTGCACTCTGAGAGAATCATTTCTGCCCTGCTCACCTTACAGCCTGGCTCTGAGGGGCCAGTGAGGTAATCGGAGTGTTGAGCCCCGGGAAGGACTGTCAGAGTGTCCACAGCGGTCCTCCCAACCCCAGGACCTGACCCCCTGTCCCTCTTCTCCACTGGCCCAGAACATCTCTGTCATTTGGAACCCTCCTGGGTCCTGCTCCTGCTGAGCTGCCCCAAACCCACTCACCCCAGGATTTCCCTAACCCCCCAGGAGGCAGGGTCAAGAGAAGCCACTTGCAGCTCAAGCTCTGCTCCTCTCCTGTGGGTGGTTCTGGGCAAATCCTCTCCCCACACCGAGCCTCACTTTCTTAGGCCTAAACGGAGAGCATTTGGCCTAAGTGATTTCCGAAGTCCCTTCCAACAGAAAACTCAGAGTCTGAGAGAGCACTTAGTTTGCCTCAGGCTGGCCTGGTCAGGGCTGGGCTGTGGAGACCCCTGGGGAATTGGAGTCCTTTGTTTTCTAAATGGTCTGTGTTTAACCCTTTACTCGCCAAATCCTTTCAGCTTTGCTGGGAATCTTGGCTTCTTAAATACATTTCAGTAAATTTGGCTTTTTATTTGAACGACGGTTCTGCAAACTGGGTTTAAACTGTTCTGTGGAGTATTGGCGCCCCCGAAGAGCTCTGAAGGGGTTTTCTACCTCCTTCTCTGTCTTCAGGCCGTCACCCGTATATGCGGATTGCACGGCGGTGGCCACCCGTCTTGTCCCTTCTAATCTGCTGGCTGCACTGTGCCGCGGGATGGTCTGAAAGCCAGATCACCAAGTTGTGAGAAGTGTGTGTAGAGGAAGAGTATATCGGTGTGGAAGGAGGCCCCCAGAGGCCCTCCCCACTGAAACTTCAGGGCATGAACTTTAGGGTCTTGATTTGGGCTTCTCTGAGAGAGAGAGCTTCTCACTTGCCTCCTAGGTCTTAGCAGTGTCCACACAGAGACAAGAAGACGTTGGGTGTCTGGGTTCTGGCAGGGGAGAGATTTCTCTACCGCATGGTATTCGCACGGGAGTTACCACACAGGTCTTTACCCTAAATCTCTCCTCTCTCGCTGCCAGCACACACCCTAGGCTCCATCCCCACCTCTAGAGTTCCAGAATTGTGCCCCTCCCGCCAAGCTCCTGTTTGTTTACACACGCAGTGTCCTCTGCATGGGACCCAGGCATTCCTTTCTCTCTACCTTCCACCAGCCAAGACTTTCAGCTCGAGGCTACCTCATGGAAGCCTCCGGAAGCTGCCCTAAGCCCTCAGGGGAGCAGAGTACCTGTTGTCCCTGTGCCAACTTTGTACTTTACACATATACCATACTCAGCGATCTGTCTGGGGGTGGTGCCTCTTTCAAATCGACATCCTCCATGCTAGGACTGCCTTTGGATCTCCAGCACCCAGCGCAATGCCTGGCACATGGTAGGGACTCAATTAGGGTTGGAAGAATGAATGAACAAATAAATGAACGAATACGTTGGCTCCCTTTTTTGGGCTTAATAGTGTCACCCTCAAAATGTGTATATTGAAATCTTAACCTGTGGGAACTCAAAATATGATCTTATTTGGAGATGGGGTCTTTATAGAGGTAATCAAGTTAAAATGAGGTCATTAGGGTGGACCCTAATCCTACATGACTGGCGTCCTTACAAGGAGAGGAAATTTGGACACAGGCCCACACAGAGGGGAGTGAAGACCTGGGGAGAACATGGCCATCCGAAGGAGACAAGCCCCTACAAGATAAGCGACATGTCTGCATGTCCGTTCCCCATAATAGGCGCTCTGACTAATTGAAGAAATCTGTGACCAGACGGACAAACACATGTAGAGATAAGTAGAGAAAACCACCATTGAAATGAAAAATGACTTCATTAGTTACTTCAATATTTTATGAATGTTCAGTGCGGCACTGTCAAAATGGGAGATGGATCTCTTTTCATTGCTCATGAAACACCAGCCCGTGGTGGGAT
The DNA here is from genome assembly GCF_054177405.1 of Leptonychotes weddellii. Classification (NCBI taxonomy): domain Eukaryota; kingdom Metazoa; phylum Chordata; class Mammalia; order Carnivora; family Phocidae; genus Leptonychotes; species Leptonychotes weddellii. The sequence goes on along the minus strand of NW_027900273.1, from coordinate 2,194 downwards.
CTTTCACCAGTGCTAATGATGCTGTGTGGTGAGCGGGGCGGGCAGTCTCTAACCTGGAGACGAGGCAATCTGTAAGAATGCGGGTTGTCATGATGTCTGCATGCATGGTGCTCTTAGCTGAGCAACCGTCCCCCACCTCACACACTTGGGAACAGAGAGACAAAGGGTCTGCTAAAATGTCAGAACTGGAAGGGAGCTGTGAGGTCACCTTTTCCAGTCTTCTCATTTTACAGATGGGAACACTGAAGTTAGAGGGGAATGGGATTCTCGGGGTCTTGCGGCTAGGGTGGGAGAATCTGGGACTGGAATCCGAGTCAGCTGACACCTGGCCTCCTGCTCATTCTTCTACCCACCAGAACGCTTCTCCTTTCCCTGAAGCAGTCCACATGCCTTATGCTTGGGTGCTAGATGTACGCGCCTAACCTGTGCAGACAACACTCTTCTTCTCTCACTTCTCCTCTGTTCTTCCGTAGGAGATAGGTATCATCATCCCTATTTTACAGATCAGAATACTGATCCCCAGAAAGCTTAAGTATTTTGTTGAGGTCATAGCATTAAGAACTGGCAGCAAAGGAATTTTATCCCTGGCTGTCTTCCTCCCAAGCTTCCCACCATTCTGGGCTTTTTCTTAATGAATCTTAATCCTTAGGCCTTAGACATTTTCCCCTAATTATGTATCACATATTTTAAAATATCCATTTGGTTAGAAGTAATACATTTTTCATGGCAAACCAGCATATATGTAAGAATCCGTAGAGAATTTTGTGGTAAGATTTAGCAGATTTCAAAGGACTTACTGATCCTTGAAGGTTGCTCCCCAATGGAAATGAGCAAGCAGATGATCTAGATGTGGCAGGGGCTGACTCGTGGTAATTGCTTGGAAGAAACTCTAATGGTTTGCAGATAACTGACTGAAGGCGGTGGCCTTTGATTAATGGAAGACCAGACTATCTCCTGTCTTATTCTGGTTTTGCAGGTGTCCTTTCCCTCATCCATGGAGAACCTTTTAGTAGAAGCACTGAAACCTGTCATTTTTCTCCATGAGCTCTGGGAAGGCAGAAAGAACTTATTCCTCTCTGGATTCCATCATCTAGCACATCCTACTACCTAGAAGGGTAACCCATAAATAATCTGTGAAATATTGATGTTTTCTTTCATTTTGAAACCATGGACATTCTTTGCTATTTTTTCTCTTTTTTCTGACCATTGCTCTGTGGGCAGCCTCTGGGCTGGTGGTGGACCTCCTTCCGTTTCTCCTTTTGGATCCATCCTATACATGAGATTCCTAGCAAGGCACCATCCACATGCTTACTGGCAAATTGAAAATGAATGCTCATCCTGTTTATGCATGCCTATTGTATTTGATCTTTCTGCTAAGTCTTGGGAATCACACTGGGTTGTTCCTTGTAGGAGCTCCCAGCCAGTGAGCAACTTGAACAAATAACTCAAATATGATGAAGACCATAGTCAGTGTTAAATGAGGCACTGGTGAGCTATGGGAGGAAGGGTGATTAATTTTTTCTGGAGAAATCAGGGGAGGGTTCGCAGAGAAGACAGCTATTTTAAAAAAATTATTACATAAATGGATTTTGAGCAGCTCATCCCAAATTCACATTCTACATAAGAAACTCAAAAATAGAGCTCACTGTTTCCAGTTCTGGCTGTTTAGGATGCTGACTCAGATTCAGATTCATAGCTTTGAGAAGAAGAGTCTAAAAAATAATTAGAGATACAAATCTCAATGACTCTTATTAGTAGGAAAGCAACTGTGGGTCACTTGAAAATATTGCTTAATCTCATTACTTCTAGTTTCACATACTGCTATGCGAAATATTTTTAAACCCATATTTGTGTTGACGTTAATAGAAAAATATGTCATTCTATTTTATTGTGATCTCAATAGTTAACTTCATGGCAAACAAAAGATTATAGATAGAAAAGCTTTGAACTAGTGACTATGATTTCATTGTTTAGCAATTTACAGGGTCATGGACTAAAGCCAGATTAAAGAACAAGGGCCTTAAAAACATTAATACCTTATGTTGAGTGAAATAAGTCAAACAGAGAAAGACAGGTATCATATGATCTCACTGATATGAGGAATTCTTAATCGCAGGAAACAAACTGAGTGTTGTTGGAGAGGGGGGTGGGGTGGGAGGGATGGGGTGACTGGGTGATAGACACTGGGGAGGGT
>NW_027900272.1:0-1124 GCF_054177405.1 Leptonychotes weddellii | reverse complement strand
GAAATCGGAGGGGGAGATGAAACATGAGAGACTGTGGACTCTGAGAAACAAACTGAGGGTTCTAGAGGGGAGGGGGGTGGGGGAATGGGTTATCCTGGTGATGGGTATTAAAGAGGGCACGTTCTGCATGGAGCACTGGGTGTTATACGCAAACAATGAATCATGGAATACTACATCAAAAACTAATGATGTAATGTATGGTGATTAACATAATAAAATTTTTTAAAAAGTCTCTGCTAAAACTATATATGTGCTACAGCACTGGGGACATTTACCCAGAATTTACATATTAGCATAAAGCTATATAAATTATTTCTCTATCTAGAAAAGAAAGAGGAAGAAGAGAATGAGAAGGAAGAATTTGAGGAGGAAAGGAGCCATGAGGAGAAACAAAGTGTTAAAGTTCACGCCATGGTCTCTGTGTTTCAGTTTATTATGAAACAAAGTTACATCTGTGCCCTCATTGCCATGATGGTATGTATGAGAGGGGACAGTCAGTGTGCTCGACAAATGCCCCACCATCCTCTCGTGGCTGGCACAAATATCTAATCTTCCAATGTCTTGGTGGGGAATGGTTGGTTATGTTTATTCTTCCTCTGATCTGCCTACTACAGATTTCAAAATCATGTTCTGTTCTATTTAACCTACTTTTAAATATTAGTACATCTCTCTCAAATTAGCCTGTCAAATGAAACTGTTCCCTTTTTTGCCGGTTTAAAAGAGTCTATTGGGGTTGTGCCTGGGTGGCTCAGCCAGTTAAGCATCCAACTCTTGATTTCAGCACAGGTCATGATCTCAAGGTTGTGAGATCCAGCCCTGCATTGGGCTCTGTGCTGGGCATGGAGCCTGCTTAAGATTCTCTCTCTCCCTCTGCCCTCCCTCTGCTCTCTCCCTCCCTCTCTAAAATAATAATAATAATAATAAATGTAACAAAATAAAAGATCTATTGGGTAGTTTCTCTGTGTGGTATTGAAGGTGTCCAAGATTAACATAGACTGTTTTTATTTCCTTTAGACATTGAAAGTTACATTCACATTTTACCCCAAATTTGAGTGAGACTTTACTCCATCTTAGCTGCAATAAATTGTTACCAGGATGAACATCAAGCAACTAAATAGAGTTCC
>NW_027900271.1:0-237 GCF_054177405.1 Leptonychotes weddellii | reverse complement strand
CCAGGACCCTGGGATCATGACCTGAGCCGAAGGCAGATGCTTAACGACTGAGCCACCCAGGTGCCCCAAAAACATTTTATTTATTTGAGAGAGAGAGAGAGAAAGAATGAGTGAGGGGGAGGGCAGAGGGAGAGGGAGAAGCAGACTCCCTGCTGAGCAGGGAGCCTGATTCTGGGCTTGATCCCAGTACCCTGGGATCATGACCTGAGCTGAAGGCAGAAGTTTAACTGACTGAGC
>NW_027900270.1:0-237 GCF_054177405.1 Leptonychotes weddellii | reverse complement strand
GAACTGCTTTGGGAAGCAAGGCTTAAATCACGAGAGCTGAGGGAGAGGGCTGTCACACAGAACATGACTCCTAACGGTTCATGGGACATGAAGGCAGCTTCCCTGTCCCAGTCATAGTGTAAATGGGGCTCTAATCGCAGAAAGGGCACCTCGTGCAGGCGGTCCAGTCTTTATCACCTGCGATCCCCTGGTATCTTTTCGCCTGTTAATCTATTCCCTTCCCAGGAAGACTAACCG
>NW_027900269.1:0-237 GCF_054177405.1 Leptonychotes weddellii | reverse complement strand
TTGCATCTTAAATTTCTTCCATCAAAGTATAGCTTTCCACGTGGAGGTCTTTCACCTCCTGTGTTGAACTTATTTCTAAGTATTTTACTGTTTAGTGCTATTGTGGATAGGATGGTCTTCAGACTTCTCATTATGGTACAAAAATGCAACTATTTTCTCATGTTGATCTTTGTATCCTATAACCTTACTGAATTAAGTTATAGCAGTTTTTTGGTGGAGTCTTGAGGATTCTGTCTT
>NW_027900268.1:0-237 GCF_054177405.1 Leptonychotes weddellii | reverse complement strand
TGTGCTTCTAAAACCGCCAGCTGCTCCCAGTTTGCAGATGTGACCCCGCCGCTCCGCGTTTCTGACCCAGGGGCTGCCCTATAGTCCTTTCGCCACTGCTACTGGTCTGCGAGTCTGTGCCCCAAGTCTGTGCCCCGTCCCCAGCGTGGGAGGCTGTCACTCACCGGTGGTATAGGTTCCCCATGGACAGGCTCCTTCCTACTGCCGTTTATCCTCCAATATCTGCCCATGGAATCA
>NW_027900267.1:0-237 GCF_054177405.1 Leptonychotes weddellii | reverse complement strand
TCTTTTAAGCTGGCCAAATAAACCTTCCTTTATTGTATTTTTTTTTTTTTTGGTGTTGATGCTATCCACTGATATGAATTGGTTTATACTTGGATCATTGGCTTTGTAGTATGCTAAGTAATAACTGTTCTTAACACTGATCCCTGTGGGATTCACTTAATGCCAGTACTTATTGTACTGTAACAATGTTGATAAAACACTGGTCCTTGCTGTGAGCCAGACAGATTTTTATATAGC
>NW_027900266.1:0-237 GCF_054177405.1 Leptonychotes weddellii | reverse complement strand
CAAATCGTTTATGGCAAGACATTCTTTGACTTATAGACATTTGTCAAGGTCATGCTACTGTAAATGACCCTTAGTTTGGGAACTGAGAGCAATCTTTTCACAATAACTTTTCTCTGAATAGTTTCTGTTAGGCTGAAGTTTTCCTAGCTACTCGAGAAGCTAGCCACCAAAATTCAAGGATGACAAATTAAATCAGACAAGAGTTGTGAGCAGAGGACAGTGTAGGTACATGAACTG
>NW_027900265.1:0-237 GCF_054177405.1 Leptonychotes weddellii | reverse complement strand
TGTTTCTCAATGGTTAGTTCCTCTGAGCTATCGTCTCTGCTGGGCCTTCCCAGAACCACTCACATCGACACAGGGTTACCCACACTTTCCTGGGTGCTCCTATTGCATCCTCTTATCCTGACTCTAGAACTCCCTGTACTCGACTATGAGCACATTTGTTTTTGTCAGCCTCCTAAGCCAGGCTACGGAGCTCACTGAGTGCAGTCTTTCTCCTGTTTGCATCTCTTCTGTCAGCCT
>NW_027900264.1:0-237 GCF_054177405.1 Leptonychotes weddellii | reverse complement strand
TGTAATGTATGGGGATTTACATAACAATAAAAAAATTAAAAAAAAATTAGAATATAAACCATTGAGCATGTTGTGTGATAAACTGAGAATTTGGGGATGAATTAGGTATAGGGTTTAGTAATCTGGTAATCTAAGAAAAGAATGCTGGTCAGTAATTTGAAATAAAATGTCACTAGCAACAAATCTTTGTTGAGAACCTCCTATTAGGAGGGTCTTATGCTACTCTGTCACTCATTC
>NW_027900263.1:0-237 GCF_054177405.1 Leptonychotes weddellii | reverse complement strand
GGACTCGATCCAGGGACTCCAGGATCATGACCTGAGCTGAAGGCAGTCGCTTAACCAACTGAGCCACCCAGGCGCCCTGGGGAAGACCTTCTTGACAATTGTCCCTGTGTGTCACCAAGCAGACTGACCCCACATGCTCTGGGACACTGTTTTACTTTGTTTTCACCTCTATTATTTGGCTATACAATTCCTGGGATGGGTTGTTTCCCCTTTTTTTTTGCTCCTGTTAGGCCATGG
>NW_027900262.1:0-237 GCF_054177405.1 Leptonychotes weddellii | reverse complement strand
AAGACTTCACTTTTCAAGGCTGTCAGCCTGTCAGGGAGGAGAAAACCCTTGGCAGAATCTCAGTCCCTGAAGTAGAGCTTTCCCTGTCCCTCCACAATTACAGCAAGTGTTGGGTTCAGAACTGTTCTCCGTCTTAATTAGCTTAATTATTTTAATAGGAAGGATGTGCGGTGGGAAAATGAACAACTAGTGAGGCTCCCGGATCCAGCTTTCCCATTTTTCTGGCCCCTCCTCACC
>NW_027900261.1:0-1516 GCF_054177405.1 Leptonychotes weddellii | reverse complement strand
TTACAGATCAGGAATGAGTAGCTCTTCAGTCATGAAAGAAGAGAACAGGTGCAGAATTAGCTCCAGAGAGAGGCATCTTGGTCATACAGAAAGCTAAGAGAGTTCTTGGGGTCTAATTTGTCTCCCACTTTCTAAATAAAGTATAGCAAGATTAAACATGCCCTGTTTCTCATCTATAAAATGCAGACAGTAATACATACTTCACAAGTTGCTGTTAAGGATTAAGTCAGGAAGTATTCATTTAACCCATTTACTGAGGTTCTATCACATGGTATTTTCTGGTCAGAACATGTCTGGACCATTGTGGTAAGTTATGGGTTAAATCTGGGGCCAACTATCACAGGTCCAGAGGAGATAGTGGAGGAAAGCAACCATAATAAAGGAAGTATAAATTAGACAACTGGAAATGTTAATCTTATTAAAATAAATTGCTTAAAGAGAATATAATAGATATCATTTGGATAGCTTCCAATTCTGGTTGATGTGTTGATTCTGAAAAATAACTTTATAATCATGGGCATCTCCAAATAAAGCTTCAGAATTAGGACTGGGTGTCTATCTATTGTTGATATTGCAGAAGGAGGATATTGAAAAGTGAATCCTAAAATGTCCCACAAATAAGATTTCCTGTGATAGTGCTTCCCTACTCTGTAGTGATTTTTTATACCAAAATCCAATTCTCCAGACCACAAGTGGGTATCCAACAATTCAGTTCAGTTCTGACACTAACTGCCTGGACTTACTGCAGAGCTCACAGGTTAAGGGCTTAGTCCCACAAGACTGCCTCCACTTCACACAAGTCTAGGGCCTCCTGTACTTCTGATAAAACTAGCTATAAATTGGTATTTCCATGAATTCCTGATGATGTTTAATAATTTCTCAGAATGGCTCCCAGAACTCAGGAAGGCACTTTATTATAATGGATACAACTCAGGAAGAGCCACATGGAGGAGATGCATACACTTCCATGCCCTTTCCCAGCATGCCATTCTATTGGCAGCTCTATGTGTTCACCAACCCAGAAGCCTGCTAAAGCCTGTTTTTTAGGGGTTTTTAATACATGTTTCATCATGTAGGCATGAATGATTATTAACTCAATCTCCAGCCCCCTTCCCTTCCCAGAACCTGGGGGATGGGGCTGAAAGTTCCAGGCTTCTAATCCAAGTTTGATCTTTCTGGCAATGAGCTCCCATCTTGAAGCTGTCTAGAGGTCTGCCTAAAGTTGTCCTGTTAGAACAAAACATGTTTCTATCACTCAGGAAATTTCATGGTATTTAGGGGCTCTGTGTCAGGAACTGCCATGCCCGTCACACACACACACACACACACACACACACACACACACACACACACACTCTGTTACATAGTATATGTATTGTTAGAACAGGTCTAATGTTACATGTGTGGCTGACTCTCACCTTGAATTACAGAAAATAACAATGCCTAGTTAGATTCATCTGTAAAGAGGCAAAGAACCAGGAAATTCTTGACTGTACTTACAAATGTGGATGACTGC
>NW_027900260.1:0-237 GCF_054177405.1 Leptonychotes weddellii | reverse complement strand
GGCAGGGGACCGATTCCCAGAACTGGGCTCTCAAGACGGGACTGTGACAGGCAGGGACACGGGAGACCTGGCTTCCTGGATGCCCTGGCCGGTGGGTGGTCTCAGGTCTCCAGTAGTGGCTCTGACAAGGGCCTCCTCAGTCCCAGTGGGAGGATCTCGGGATCTGCCCGCAAGTGAGGGCAGGACCACGGGGCGCGTGGGAGAGCAGGTGCTCATGCAGAGGGCACTCACCGGGCC
>NW_027900259.1:0-237 GCF_054177405.1 Leptonychotes weddellii | reverse complement strand
ATGTGTACGAGAGTGTGCGTGCGAGAGTGAGAGAATGAGTGTGTGTATGTGTGTGTGTGCGTGTGAGAGAATGAGTGTATATGTGTGCGAGAGTGTGTGCGTGTGTAGAGGTTTATGTGTGCAAACTATAGAAAGACACCAGACTTGGAGTTTTCCTGTAAGGGTGCCTTTCTTTCACTTTATACTCTTTAAAAAAGTTGTTTCTTCTTCTTGTTCTTCTTTTTTAACAACAAATTC
>NW_027900258.1:0-237 GCF_054177405.1 Leptonychotes weddellii | reverse complement strand
CGCCCCGGAGCCCGGCCGCGCCGCGTGCCCGGGCGGCTCGGCAGCAGCGGCGGCGGCGGGCGGGCGGCGGCCCCCGGGCAGGTGGCGAGCGAGCGGAGCCGGGCGGAGCGCGGGGGGCGAGGCCGGCGCGTCGCTCGCGGGAGGCCGGGGAGCAGCAGGGGCCTGTGGATACTGGCTCTCGTCCAGAGCTTCACCCCAGTGAGCCGCGACCGCCCTGCTGGTGTGGCTGGCTTTCCG
>NW_027900257.1:0-237 GCF_054177405.1 Leptonychotes weddellii | reverse complement strand
TTTTTTTCAAGCCCAGCTAGTATCTTTAAAGTGATGAGTCTGAACTCTAGATCTGACATTGTACTAATGTCCGTATTGAGTAGGTCCCTGGCAGTCGGTACTACCTCTTGTTCTTTTTGTTGAGGTGATTTTTTCCGTCTTGTCATTTTGTGGCAGCCAGTTTCTTAAAGAGAGTGTCCCAAAAGTGAGCATTCCAGGAGGCTGAAAAAGGAAGTTGTCAATCAAATTAAGTCTGCA
>NW_027900256.1:0-237 GCF_054177405.1 Leptonychotes weddellii | reverse complement strand
GAAAAGACTTCCTTACTCTAAAATTATTTCAAAAAACTTCCCATGCTCTTTAAAATACTTGTATTAGATCAGATTACTTAGAAGCAGGGATGTGGAGGTCCCTGGGCGAGACAGTTCCTGAGGGAATGTGGGGAACTCAGGGTTGGAGCGAGGGAGGCAGGAGGTGCACGGGGAGGAACAGGGAGGAGCAGGGAGGAGCGGGGAGGAGCAAGGGAGGAGTGGGGAGGAGCAGGGAAG
>NW_027900255.1:0-237 GCF_054177405.1 Leptonychotes weddellii | reverse complement strand
GGCCCAGTCTGTTGTACAAGATGGTTTCCAATGGTTTTAAATGCTCCTTCAAACCTTATTTCTGATGTGGTACTGGCCACACAAATTCCTACCATGCCACACCTTCCCATGCAAAGCTTCACGTATTTAGATAATCAAGTACATCAAGAAAAACTCAACTCACTGGAGTTCACAATGTGGTAACAACCCACCAAATCTTTTTCATCCCATTTCGGGGGAAATCAGCTAGAAGACATA
>NW_027900254.1:0-237 GCF_054177405.1 Leptonychotes weddellii | reverse complement strand
CCTTTCCATACATGCTTAGCCTTAAGAATAAAATTTCTGGGGGCGCCTGGGTGGCTCAGTTGGTTAAGCGACTGCCTTCGGCTCAGGTCATGATCCTGGAGTCCCGGGATCGAGTCCCGCATCGGGCTCCCTGCTCGGCAGGGAGTCTGCTTCTCCCTCTCCCGCTCCCCCCTCTTGTGCTCTTTCTCTCTCTCACTCTCTCTCTCAAATAAATAAATAAAATCTTTAAAAAAAAAA
>NW_027900253.1:0-237 GCF_054177405.1 Leptonychotes weddellii | reverse complement strand
ATTGTTTGTGCATAACACCCAGTGCTCCAGGCAGAACGTGCCCTCTTTAATACCCATCACCAGGCTAACCCATCCTCCCACCCCCTCACCTCTTGAACCCTCAGTTTGTTTTTCAAAGTCCATCATCTCTCATGGTTAGTCACCCCCTCCAATTTCCCCGCCTTCATTCTTCCCCTATTGCTATCTTCTTTTTTTTTTTTCATAACATATATGGCATTATTTGTTTCAGAGGTACAG
>NW_027900252.1:0-237 GCF_054177405.1 Leptonychotes weddellii | reverse complement strand
CAGGAGCACTGAGGACCCCATGTGAGGAGCACCGGGGGCCCCCACCAGGAGCACTGAGGACCCCATGTGAGGAGCACCGGGGGCCCCCACCAGGAGCACTGAGGACCCCATGTGAGGAGCACCGGGGGCCCCCACTAGGAGCACTGGAAGCTGAGCTGCAGGATAATCTCTGCCAGGGGGTGCGGAGGTTCCGAGAGCACCTGCAGGACTGGCTCCTTCACGTCAGGACAAGAAACA
>NW_027900251.1:0-1516 GCF_054177405.1 Leptonychotes weddellii | reverse complement strand
TGGCTTTCATGGTATGAAAACACAAAGACAGTTTTCATTTCTTCTGGCTTTATGTGTCCAACATTGCTTTAAGCACAAGTCAATTTCATTTGACCCATTAAATCAGGGAATACATACCCACTTCTACCATATATATTGTTGATATGGAGCAAGGCAATTTATGGTCCCAGACTCCATCCACTGAAGACCAACATTTTCTAACACCTGTCTATGCAGTGGCTCTCTATGAAGGAGCCATTGGATCCACACTGCCTTACTAGGTGCATCACTTCCCTTGATTCCTATTCTGGGTTGTAATAACTGGCCTGGTTTCCTTCCCCCAGACATTTTTCTACTAAAACTGAGGCCATTTAATGCCTCTTACTGGGTCAGCCTCATTTTAGAGCAGTAGTTCTCAACAGGAGTGATTTTGTCCCCAGGGGACGTTTGGCAATATTTGGAGACATTTTTGATCGTCACACCTTGGCAGGGGATGGAAGTGCTATAGGCATCTAGTGTGTCAAGGCTAGGGATACTGCTAAACATTCTACGATGTCACAGGACAGCCCTGGCATCAAAGAGCTATCCAGTCCCAAATCTCACTGGCGCCAAGGTTGAAACTCTGAGTTAGAGTTAGTGGTAACTTTTTTTCCTATTCAGGGGGAATTTAGTATCTTTTTTTTGGTAGGGAAGTTAATATAATCTCACGTTAACCTGGGTTCTGACCTTGCTCTTACCTTGCCCTAATTCTAATGCTGGGGTTCCTGTGCTCACCTCTCTACCTTGGTATCCCGGGTATCCTGCTTCTGGGTAGTCCCTGCATGGTCAAACCCTGCCAGAGATACAACTCAGAACCTAAGCTCTGAGATCTCAAACCAGGATCCTGCCTCTGATTCACAGGCAGCATGAGGCCAGGCTGATGTCTTTTCTGCTCTTTCTGGCCAACCTCCTGCTCATGGCTGACTGGCTCCTGCACATCACCTAACCCTGTCTGGCACTCACTGCCAGTCCATCTGCCCGCCCACCTTTCTCAACCCCTTGTCCCCATGCTCCTACTATTTGCTTCAATTTCTGATGCTACCTGTCTGGGGTCTCCCAGATGTTCTATGGTCCCGCTCTCTGAACTTCCCATCATATAGTTAGGCATGGTCTGGTCCAAATTTCTGTCCTTTCCCAGTCCAGAAGTCTAGTTTCTAATACCTTGCTTGCCTAGTCTAGTCCTTCCTATTGCCTGATGACCTCTTGTTCTGACCCATGAGATAGATCCAGCTATATGTTGAGTTATGCCAGAACAGGCACTAAAAATCGTAGAAAATAAATTCATTAAATGGATGATGACTGATTTTATGTAGGTAAAATGGCAACCAAGAGAGCCTTTTGACTGAATTTTTAAATTTTCCCAAGTTTTCTTGATTGGTTTTTAAAATTGTTTGTTGTTGTTGTTCGTTTTTGGTTTATTTGTTTTTTGAATTATAGTGCAGGGGATCAGAATATGCCACCTCCAAACAAACTACTTTGGCATAAGATTTTGAGCTGA
>NW_027900250.1:0-237 GCF_054177405.1 Leptonychotes weddellii | reverse complement strand
GAGGGAGCAAAAAGGATTCTATTCTCCAGACCCTGGGGATCTCTATTCTGATTACTGTTTCTGATCAGAGAGGTACAGACAAGAGCTTAGCAGTCCTTATTATTCCACTTCCTTCCATTGTTGCAAGCCCCTGTACCTGTGAATGAAAAGACTTCCAGGGGTTTTAAATCTCCAGTATTATATCTCCTCTTCATTTTAATTTTTTCCCCCTTTGGAAGCCAGAAACTGAAGACTAAG
>NW_027900249.1:0-237 GCF_054177405.1 Leptonychotes weddellii | reverse complement strand
CCCTGCCGAGCCGGGAGCCCGATGCGGGACTCGATCCAGGGACTCCAGGATCATGACCTGAGCCGAAGGCAGTCGCTTAACCAACTGAGCCACCCAGGCGCCCTGTTTTTGTATTTTTTTAATCAAGAAATAATCGACATATCATCATAGTAGTTCCCGGTGTACAACATATTGTAATCTCAATTCCTAACAAAAAAATACAAAAGATAGAAAGCAGGGTCTGTAGTCCAGAGCCAA
>NW_027900248.1:0-237 GCF_054177405.1 Leptonychotes weddellii | reverse complement strand
GCTGCTGTTTACCGTCCGATATCTGCCTGCGGAATCATGGCTCGCCACTTCGTACCTCAAAACCAACCGCCTGCGATATTCTGCTTGTAGAGATCCAGATCTTCTTACATCTCAGGTTGGTGTCGTGGGTGCTCAGAGTGGTCTGGTAGATATCCAGCTCAATTCCGGGGACCAGCTGAAATAGGGTCCCCTACTCCTCCGCCATCTTTTCCATCCCCTTTGACGTATTCTTATATG
>NW_027900247.1:0-237 GCF_054177405.1 Leptonychotes weddellii | reverse complement strand
GGCTGCTACTGATTGAAGAGAGCATGCGCAGTGAATCTGCGAGTGTGCTTGCAGACCCACAGGCATCATCCATCCACGTGCATCAGGTGACCTGACTTTCTGGTCTCCCCCGGTGTGTTGTGCCATTTTAAAAGGTAGATTACCCGAATTTAAAAATAACCACTATATAAATATTTTTAATATTGGTCTTATGTATGCACTTTATTTTTTTTATTTTTTATTTTTTTTAAAGATTTT
>NW_027900246.1:0-237 GCF_054177405.1 Leptonychotes weddellii | reverse complement strand
GCGGTGGTCAGCGCGTCGGCCACCTTCTTGCCGTGGGCCTTGACCTGGGCGGAGCCGGGGCTCAGGTCGAAGTGGGGGAAGTAGGTCTTGGTGGTGGGGAAGGCCATGAAGGTCCTGCGGGAGGAAGGGTTGGGCGAGCCAGGGTTAGGTGGGGCGGCGGAGGACAAGGGTCGTGAGGGGTCCCCGAGCCCTGATCCCAGCAGGGGAGGGTTGGGTCCTCACCTCTCCAGAGCCTCT
>NW_027900245.1:0-237 GCF_054177405.1 Leptonychotes weddellii | reverse complement strand
GGAGAGAGGATCTGGCTTTTCCATGTCGTTGGAGAGCCGAGGCCTGGAGCACCCAGGCCGCCGCCTTCCCTCCCAGGCTTTATCTCCCTGCACCCTCCCTCTTTGGGGCTTCTCAAGGTGCCATGTGCAGAGCGAGATTGAAATGCAGATGAGGACTTGGCCTGTAATGGATGCACTCCGTTCCTTAATTCCCCCACGTTCCTTAATTCCCCCACGTCCCTAAAGTCCAGGGCTGTG
>NW_027900244.1:0-237 GCF_054177405.1 Leptonychotes weddellii | reverse complement strand
AGGATCATGACCTGAGCCGAAGGCAGTCACTTAACCAGCTGAGCCACCCAGGCGCCCCTCAGATCACCTTTCTAATAATGGGCAAATGGCACCCCTTGGGAAGCTACACTGGATGTTGTGTCCTCCTAAAATGATCCCCGGAGCCATCACTCCACGCAGTTCTTAAAGCACAAAGTACTTTATAACTTACAGTTATAGCAGCTTCTTTGGAGAGTTCTCTTTGCTTTCCCTACATCT
>NW_027900243.1:0-237 GCF_054177405.1 Leptonychotes weddellii | reverse complement strand
GGAAGAGTTGAGTGTCTGGGAGGATAATGTGACTGGTGCTCTAGTGTCGCACAAAAAAAAGAAAAAATGAGAGCTTTAGAGAAAGATTCATATTAATCTCTTTGGCTCCATCATTCAGTCACTGCATAGCTGTAGATACATCACATAATCTCCAATCCTCAGTTTTATATCTATAAAAGTAGAAAAGCAGTACTTACGTCGCAGACGTGAATGTGAGAGAAAACAAAAGGAAAGGGG
>NW_027900242.1:0-237 GCF_054177405.1 Leptonychotes weddellii | reverse complement strand
AGTGGGCGGCGTGACTGACTTCATGGGACTGTTATAAGCTGGGGGCCAAAGGGCTCTGTCAACCAGAAGGGATCACCTACTCACAAACCACTACTGAGCCCCTGAGCTGGGGCAGCATGGCCCTCCCCAGGGAGGCAGACCTGGGAGAGGTGGGGATGCATTTTCTCTGCTCCCACAGGACCAATGGCACCTCGACATGCTCAGCGAAAGGGGCTACTGGGGGGCTATTCACAGCAG
>NW_027900241.1:0-237 GCF_054177405.1 Leptonychotes weddellii | reverse complement strand
GAGGGAGGTTGATGGGTGGGTTTGCCTGGTAATGGGTGTTAAAGATGGCACATATTGAATGGAACACTGGGTGTTATATGCAAACAATGAATCATGGAACACTACATCAAAAACTAATGATGTGATGTATGGTGATTAACATAACGTGATAAAATAATATTAAAAAAATAAGTTAAAGACAAAAAAATAAAAAAGATGTTCAACATCTTCATTAGCAGGGAAATGCAAATTCAAGCT
>NW_027900240.1:0-1516 GCF_054177405.1 Leptonychotes weddellii | reverse complement strand
CTCTAATACTCTTTAAAAAATTTAGTAAAGACATCCCAAAGGGCAGAAAGCCATAGGCACAAACAGAAACATGAAAAAAGCAGACAGTGACACCAACCAATTTTAGAAAATGAGCTGTATATGGATAGGGGCAAACTTGCATGAAACACTAGCTTAAGAGAAACCCTGGCCTACTGCGGAAGCACCTGTGTGTGCCGTGTCCTCTGGAAAGGGTCAGGGAAAAGAAGCACCACATACTTTTGGATAATTGAGGAAGATGGCGTTGCCCACGTTGGTATCTGCGTGTGTGTGCATGAGTGTGCGTGTGTATGTGTGTGTGTGTTGAGGGTACTGGGGGGAGAGAAGGAGTATAAGAAGACTGAGTGGTTACCTCGTGTCCTCAGAACTGAGCGTACGAAGCATGGAAGCTTACTATGGTTCAACTGAGGTAAGAGGAAAAGTATAAATTCAAAGGATTGATAACTTAATGACCAAACTCTGGCATCTATTCTGGCCTTTCTGAACAGAACTGAGCTGAGCTGTGGAAATGAAACAGTGAGGAGACCTCGGTGACAGGATCTATTGTCTGAGGTCTTCAGTCTACACTCTTTAGCAAAAAGTGATTAAGAATTTTCTGAATTTGGCCCCAACTCAGGGATCTGTATAGACATTGACAGTGAGGAGGAACACTGACATAACAATAGGTCCATTGAAAGAGCTACAGTGATTAGTCTAAACACTTCGTCTTCTTATCATAAAGTGATTTATGTCTACCTTGGGTGAAATCACATAGGGCAGGCATACATGATTCTTACATTCTTTTTTCATGATTCTTACATCTTATGTTGTTTCCATAATTCATTACATGTGGTATTTAAAGATTATGGAATGCTTCCTGAATTTGCATGTCATTCTTGCACATGGGCCATGTTGATTTTCTCTGTACCATTCTAATTTTAGTAAATGTGCTCCCAAAGTGAGCCCTATCTGTCATATTTTCTTTAAGTGCCACCCACCCACTTTATCGCAGATATAATGAATGAACATCACACTTAGTTAAACCATCAATCCTCAAATCCGCATTTCAATATAAATTTTACTCATATTTATTTTCAGATGTAAGGTTCTCAATTAAAGTGGCTTAATGCAAAAGAATTTTGGGTAGTGGGAATCTCAGCTCTTTCATAGAGAAGTGTGACATGACCCACACATTTGCTACACCAGGAAAGCCCTGTTTCCTGTTCTTGGGCCACAGCAACACATACTCAGCAGTCCTTCCCTCACCCTGTCAGACTCCCCTCATGGTGCCAAGCCCTGAAATTGAAGAAGAAGACATTTTCCATCTAGTGGGAGAACTCAAACCTGTTGCTCTCCAGGCTCCTGAAGGTGGTCATGGCTTCCATGTGGCTAGGTAGGGAGAGTCCCAGTGGGAATGTGCCTGCTCTATGACCTAAAACAAGGGAGATAGGCAGTCTCCTGTGGGTCTTATGGGAAGGAGGGATTGTAGCATGTAACACAGAATTTCTTTGTGCCACAT
>NW_027900239.1:0-237 GCF_054177405.1 Leptonychotes weddellii | reverse complement strand
GGCGCCTGGGTGGCTCAGTTGGTTAAGCGACTGCCTTTGGCTCAGGTCATGATCCTGGAGTCCCGGGATCGAGTCCCGCATCGGGCTCCCTGCTCGGCGGGGAGTCTGCTTCTCCCTCTCCCACTCCCCGTTTGTGTTCCCTCTCTCGCTGTGTCTTTCTCTGTCAAATAAATAAATAAAATCTTTAAAAAAAAAAAAAGCTCTCAGAAGTTACAAACTTAGAAGATCTTCCACAGA
>NW_027900238.1:0-237 GCF_054177405.1 Leptonychotes weddellii | reverse complement strand
AGGAGACCAGTCAATATCTACTCAGTCTTCAGTCCCCAGTTCAGATCCCACTTTACCTCTAAGTTGTCCTTGTAAAGTCAGAATTCTCTAAACGTATCTCTCTTCCGGGAGCCTGTCAGTCTTTGCTTGTACACTCCCATTTTAGTATCTGTTGTAATTTGTTTGGACTAGCTAGCTCTTTGCAAATTGTGGGGTTTTTTCCCCCCACTGAACTTAACTCCCTGATGCAGAAATTAT
>NW_027900237.1:0-237 GCF_054177405.1 Leptonychotes weddellii | reverse complement strand
GACTGAGGTAGAGGATCTGCTTCTGTGTTCCCTGCTTATGGAGGTGGTAAGACCGGAGAAGAAAAGGTCATAGGATTTTTGGCAGATAGAACTAAGAGCAATTTTGAGACAAGATGTCTGTAGTGCAAGTGTGATCCCCTGGGCCTGAGGGAATTGGGTGGGCAGGGACTGCAAATGTTCAAACAGAAATGGTTAAGCTGATGTCCCAATAATTAGAGAATACCACTCCATTGTTTG
>NW_027900236.1:0-237 GCF_054177405.1 Leptonychotes weddellii | reverse complement strand
TTGGGGCACAGGACAAATTAGTTCTATGTGGGGATGGCAGTTTTTCCATCTTCACTTGTCTCTGATGCAGCTTACACAAAATAATTGTTGTTCTGTTACCTGAGTATCACTCTGTAATTGAAAAAAGTCGCAACTGCTTTGTTGACATTCTGAATGTTTTCAATACAATTTATCAGGAAAAAAAAAAAATGGGGGGGGGGATCTTAAAGTATGGCTTCTAGACCAGCAGTTTCAGCA
>NW_027900235.1:0-237 GCF_054177405.1 Leptonychotes weddellii | reverse complement strand
ATATTTTGAACTTGGTTTTGATGTCATTATACCTTTGTAAAATTGCTTCCACATGTACAAAATAGGAATACTCAAATAAAAAACCTGGAATTATATCACAAAAAAGTTTAACCCTTTTGCATATAACATCTTAGTTTTTCATTATTTTTTTCTTGTGTGGTGTTTATTGTTCCTCATATGTAGATAATATAATCTATAGAGACTGCTAAAAACAACTAATTATTAATGAGATCAGGA
>NW_027900234.1:0-237 GCF_054177405.1 Leptonychotes weddellii | reverse complement strand
ATTTTCTCCTAATTTGTGGCTGATTTAAAAATGTCTTTAACTTTCATTTCTGAAGGATATTTTTTGTTACATGTGGAATTTTTGGTTTACAGGTTGTTTTGTTTTGTTTTTAAGCATTTTGAATATATCAATTGCCTCTTGCCGCCTATGGTTTAGATAACAGGTTAGATCTTAAACATACTTTTTTTTGCTCCTCCTAAATGTAACGAGTTGCTTTACTCCTATTGCTTTCAAGAT
>NW_027900233.1:0-237 GCF_054177405.1 Leptonychotes weddellii | reverse complement strand
CATTTTATTTACTAGATTACCGGTTTATTATAAAAGGATACAATGTGGGAACAGCCAGTTGGAAGAGATGCATGGGCAAGGTGTGCGGAGTGGATGAGGAGCTTCCACGCCCTCTCCTGGGGGCCACTCTCCCCCAGGCTCCATGGGATCACCAACCGAGAAGCTCTCTGATCCCCCCTCCTTTTGGGTTTTCATGGAGACTTCATCGTGTAGGCACGAGTGACAAAATCATTGGCT
>NW_027900232.1:0-237 GCF_054177405.1 Leptonychotes weddellii | reverse complement strand
GCCAAAAGTTGCCCAGCTCTGTCCTATTAATTTCCACCCCCCGCCTGGTAGGAAACACCCACAGGCAGCGGGCAGCGTTGCAGATCCTTACTGAAGGGAAAGAGATGGTCTCAGGTTGGCCACATTGCTCCGTGGGTGTTGCTTGCTTTGCACTTTTTGGAGCTGAGGCAGGGGAGCAAGTTGTAGGGAAACCATCCTTCTTGCCAAGCCACCGGGTGTCAGGAAACGGTCAGGAGA
>NW_027900231.1:0-237 GCF_054177405.1 Leptonychotes weddellii | reverse complement strand
AGCCATTCAGGTTCCAGAATAGCCCCAGACTCCCGCCAGAAAGTGCCCAGTCCCCTCCAAAACACGTGACACAGTGGAGCCTCCCTACTTCCCACCGCGGAACTATCACGGTAAAGCATGCCCGTGGATGAGCTGTGGCCTTTGGACACCACATCCAAGGCCACCCACAGCTGGCTCCATGATGAGGTCCACTGAGGCCTTCTGACTCTCTCAGGCAGGTGGGCCTGGATCGGAGTA
>NW_027900230.1:0-237 GCF_054177405.1 Leptonychotes weddellii | reverse complement strand
GGAAGCCAGAAACTGCAAAGATCTGGCCCCTAAGGGATTGTCTCTCATGCTTAAATTCACATGAATCCTGCAGTCCCTGTGGGAATATCAGCCTCCCTTCCCAGAGCTAGCTGGTGAGTGGTCTGCTTGCCTTTTTTGCACCCCATGCCACACCCTCCTCTGTTTCAAATCAGCAACCTGCTGGGCTTTGTACAAGTAGCAGCCTTTGGTAGAGAAGCTAATCTTTCAAATTATGGA
>NW_027900229.1:0-1516 GCF_054177405.1 Leptonychotes weddellii | reverse complement strand
TCCGTCCCCAGCTCCGCCGGCTGTCAGGCCCCACTTCCATGGAACAGGCCGCCCCTGCCCAGCCAGGAATTCCCATCTTCCTGCCTCCGGCGGCGGTCCCCTCGCGGCCCTCCCGCCAGCCCTCCGTACACGCTGGGGCCGTGGGCTCTGCTCCACGCCTGAGCCAGACCCAGGAGCCACCAGCACCGCGGCAGAGGGCGGGAGCTCTGGAGGGACACGCACGCGCGGGCCATTGCGCGCTCCAGCCTCGAAGGGCCGCGTGCCCCCACTCTCATGGGACGTCGGCTGAACGAGGCAGGGTGCCGGCGAGACCACTGTTGTGTGCGCTTAGAGGGGGCACGAGTTGGAAATGCTTGGCAGAAAGCACGGAAGGCCGCCACGGAGGACCAAAGAGACCAAGGGAGCTCAAGGGGAGCAGGTCTCTGATATGGTGCCCAGGGCAGGGGCCGAGCCCCACAGCGGGGCGCCACGGTGGTCGGGAGAGAGAACACCGCGTGTTTCATGGTCTGTCCGCTGCTCTGGCTCGTGCCGGATGCACACGGCGGGGTCTGGGAGCCGTGCTCTCAGCTCTCCAGGCCTGCCCAACCCCGGCGCGCACCCCGTCCTTGCCCGAGAGCCCCGAGTGCTCCCTCCGCTGCCTACGCAGGGTCTCCATTCTGGGAACGGGTCCTGGATTTTTGTGCCAGCTGGATTTGGGAGCCCTCGAGGTGCTAAATCTTCCTGCTCCTCACGCTGCATTTGCAAATGCTCCGGGATGCTCTGGAGGAGAGTGGGATCTGCCCTGGAGGGTGTCATTAACACGATCAATGTGTCACTGAATTGAAAGCCCTCCAGTAGTTCCTGGACCTGCTCAGAGCCCACCCCCGGGCTCCTCTGAGTCATTGCCACTTGGATGGTTTTCTTGCATTTCATATAATTTGGAGGCATCGATTTATCATTTCCCCTACTTGGTATTCTAGAGATTTCATTATTCATTTCATACTGCTGTTTCTAAAAATAAAGTTAGTGGTAACTTGAGTTTCTTACTCATTTCTCTTCCCCTCGACAGCAGGTGATCAGATTTATAGAATCCTGCTGCTGAGGAGATGGGTTGGGGGACCAAGCCCCCTGGGCTCCTTCCTGGCACGTGTGCCCACCCCTCTGCTTAGATCCCACTGGCCCGGGCGTGGTCACCTGGGGAGGTGGGACGGCTGGGGGTGGAGGCCCACACCTTCCCCTCCTGGGTTGCGTCACCCGGGAGGACCAGTGCGCCCGAGTGCTCCCCAGACCTACTCCTGGGGGACCTGTCTTGTGAGGTCGCTCCACCTCTGGGGCTTCAGTGATCTCATCTGGATAGTGGGGAAGATCAGGGTGCCTGGTCTTCACTCCCACAGGACAGAGGGCTGAGAAAAATGGGGTTCGGGGCACAATGACATCAGTTTAGAATTTGCTTGAAAACAGACCACATCACAAACAAAACTGAGATGAAGTTACCGCTAACTTTATTTTTAGAAACAGCAGTATGAAATGAATAATG
>NW_027900228.1:0-237 GCF_054177405.1 Leptonychotes weddellii | reverse complement strand
CTCTAATCTTTATTATTTCTCTTCTCCTGCTGGATTTCGGCTTCACTTGCTGTTCTTTCTCCCGTTTCTTTAGGTGTAAGGTTAGCTTGTGTATTGACAACCCAAGCAAAATACATACTAGACAAATTCGAAGAGGTCAGAAACCAAAAAGAAAAGGAAGGGGGAAAAAAAAGGGAAAAGAGAGAATATAATCTCCCAGGTGAACAAAACAGGGTATATATACAAAAATAAAATTGA
>NW_027900227.1:0-237 GCF_054177405.1 Leptonychotes weddellii | reverse complement strand
CAACATGAGAGCAGCCAACTACATAAGCCAACTGTTAACCAAAATAAAGAGTCATATTGATAATAATATGTTAATTGTAGGAGACCTCAATAGTCCATTCTCAGCAATAGACAGATCATCTAAGCAGAAAATCAACAAAGAAACAAGAGCTTTAATGACACACTGGACCACATGGACCTCATAGATATATATAGAACATTCCACCCTAAAACAACAGAATACTCATTCTTCTCGAGC
>NW_027900226.1:0-237 GCF_054177405.1 Leptonychotes weddellii | reverse complement strand
TCATGTGGAAATTCTCATCTCTAGAATCCAGAATGTGACTGTATTTGGAGAAACAGTCTTTAAGGAGGTAATTCAGGTCATATGGCTGGGTCCTAACCCAATATGACTTCTGTCCTTCTAAGAAGAGGCGATTAGGAAGGGAAAAATGAAGGGGGAATATCAGAGGGGGAGACAAACCATGAGAGACTATGGACTCTGGGAAACAGAGGATTTTAGAGGGGAGGAGGGTGGGGGGAT
>NW_027900225.1:0-237 GCF_054177405.1 Leptonychotes weddellii | reverse complement strand
TCATTCTCTCTCTCTCAAATAAATAAATAAAATCTTTAAAAAAAAAAAAAAAAGAACTTAGATAATCTAAGAATGGATTCTACTAATCAGGAGAAATTTAACATTAAATATCCATTTTTTAGATCACATATCTCAATGAGAACGTATCTTTTAACTCTTGGTATTAATTTGAGTTTAGGGATAACAAAAAAGGTGACTCGTCCATTTCCACCTCTATTAAAAGGGAAAGAGTTAAGT
>NW_027900224.1:0-237 GCF_054177405.1 Leptonychotes weddellii | reverse complement strand
CTAAACTTTGTTAATACCACTTACCTTTTTAAAAGTCAGAGTGGCAGGAAATAAGTGGGGGAGAAGAATGTTTCTGTCTCTTCCTACATTGACTGTACTTATTCCGTTGGTCTCTTTAGCCGGACTGTTCTACTCAGCCTCCGTGGAAGAAAACTTCCCACAGGGCTGCACTAACACAACCAGCCTGTGCTTTTATAGTCTGCTCCTGCCCATTACCATACCAGTTTATGTGTTCTT
>NW_027900223.1:0-237 GCF_054177405.1 Leptonychotes weddellii | reverse complement strand
AAAGATACTGTTTTATTTTTTTTAATCTTAATATTTATTTCAGTGGCCCAAATATTCTGTCATGTCCATATACAATCAAGACAAATGTATCAATTAAAAAGATTTCCCATGTTCTCTTTGAGTCTGTTTTTGAACTTTCTAACCCTACTCCATTAATCTATGTGTGGACTCTCTCCACAGTACCACACTCATGATTATTGTAGATTTATACTATATCTTGAAGTGAGGTAGTGACTA
>NW_027900222.1:0-237 GCF_054177405.1 Leptonychotes weddellii | reverse complement strand
GTCCAGAGTTCTTCTGAACCGCATCTGTATCTTCCGCAGCATCAAGCAGGCGCCCCCCAGCAGAGCCTCCGAGGCAGCCTGCACGAAGGGAATTCAGGGGTGGGGGCGGACAGAGAGGGATCACGTGGCGACGGTGCAGGTGACGGCATCCGGTGCCCAGCTCTAACAGGACAGAGGACAGTGGCGCCCCGGCGTTAGCTGCGAGGGGGGTTGTACCTCCAGAAAAGGCAGAAGGAG
>NW_027900221.1:0-237 GCF_054177405.1 Leptonychotes weddellii | reverse complement strand
GAGCCAGAGGATGGCGGCCTACCGGCCAAAAACCCAAACCGTGTCTCCCCTGACTGGTGTGCTGGATTCACAGCTCCAAACCTCTCGAGATAACAATTTCAAGTCTTTATAGAGAGCTTACTGTGTGCCAGGCACGTGCCAAGCTTTTCTTCTGGATTATCTCAGAGCTGTCTTAATGCTCAAAATACACTTCCATCTCATTTTACAGGTGACTGAAGTTCAGAGCATAAAATGAGA
>NW_027900220.1:0-237 GCF_054177405.1 Leptonychotes weddellii | reverse complement strand
TGCCTTCTGCCTTATAATATGTTGAAATCTCTTATTGGAAAAATCATCTGACTCTGCCACTCCTTTTCTGTGACAGGGTTTATTTCGCTTTTTTCCTTGGCCTAAGGAGGAGCCTAAGGTCATCATTTCAGTACCTAAGTTCAAATGAATAGTCTTCTTTTTTCTTCCCAAACACCTCACTTCGTAGCACCTTTTTTTTTTCCAATTACAATTTAATTACTTCATCCATTATCCTCT
>NW_027900219.1:0-237 GCF_054177405.1 Leptonychotes weddellii | reverse complement strand
GACGCTCGTTAAGTAGGGTGTGGGGCTGTGTCGCCTCCGGCTGGCGCCTCAGGAGGAAGTGGCCACTGGCGTGAGAAAGCAAGCCAGAGGTCAAGGTGGGCGGCCGGGCCCACAGAAGGCAGGGCGCTCCTGCGGCCGCGCAGACCAGAGCCATGGAGCGGGGCAGAGCTCCCGCGGCCACTGGGCCCGCCGTCACGCTTGCCATCGTGCTCTCGTGCCCTGGGGCCGGGGCCGCCG
>NW_027900218.1:0-1516 GCF_054177405.1 Leptonychotes weddellii | reverse complement strand
TCCGTCCCCAGCTCCGCCGGCTGTCAGGCCCCACTTCCATGGAACAGGCCGCCCCTGCCCAGCCAGGAATTCCCATCTTCCTGCCTCCGGCGGCGGTCTCCTCGCGGCCCTCCCGCCAACCCTCCGTACACGCTGGGGCCGTGGGCTCTGCTCCACGCCTGAGCCAGACCCAGGAGCCACCAGCACCGCGGCAGAGGGCGGGAGCTCTGGAGGGACACGCACGCGCGGGCCATTGCGCGCTCCAGCCTCGAAGGGCCGCGTGCCCCCACTCTCATGGGACGTCGGCTGAACGAGGCAGGGTGCCGGCGAGACCACTGTTGTGTGCGCTTAGAGGGGGCACGAGTTGGAAATGCTTGGCAGAAAGCACGGAAGGCCGCCACGGAGGACCAAAGAGACCAAGGGAGCTCAAGGGGAGTAGGTCTCTGATATGGTGCCCAGGGCAGGGGCCGAGCCCCACAGCGGGGCGCCACGGTGGTCGGGAGAGAGAACACCGCGTGTTTCATGGTCTGTCCGCTGCTCTGGCTCGTGCCGGATGCACACGGCGGGGTCTGGGAGCCGTGCTCTCAGCTCTCCAGGCCTGCCCAACCCCGGCGCGCACCCCGTCCTTGCCCGAGAGCCCCGAGTGCTCCCTCCGCTGCCTACGCAGGGTCTCCATTCTGGGAACGGGTCCTGGATTTTTGTGCCAGCTGGATTTGGGAGCCCTCGAGGTGCTAAATCTTCCTGCTCCTCATGCTGCATTTGCAAATGCTCCGGGATGCTCTGGAGGAGAGTGGGATCTGCCCTGGAGGGTGTCATTAACACGATCAATGTGTCACTGAATTGAAAGCCCTCCAGTAGTTCCTGGACCTGCTCAGAGCCCACCCCCGGGCTCCTCTGAGTCATTGCCACTTGGATGGTTTTCTTGCATTTCATATAATTTGGAGGCATCGATTTATCATTTCCCCTACTTGGTATTCTAGAGATTTCATTATTCATTTCATACTGCTGTTTCTAAAAATAAAGTTAGCGGTAACTTGAGTTTCTTACTCATTTCTCTTCCCCTCGACAGCAGGCGATCAGATTTATAGAATCCTGCTGCTGAGGAGATGGGTTGGGGGACCAAGCCCCCTGGGCTCCTTCCTGGCACGTGTGCCCACCCCTCTGCTTAGATCCCACTGGCCCGGGCGTGGTCACCTGGGGAGGTGGGACGGCTGGGGGTGGAGGCCCACACCTTCCCCTCCTGGGTTGCGTCACCCGGGAGGACCAGTGCGCCCGAGTGCTCCCCAGACCTACTCCTGGGGGACCTGTCTTGTGAGGTCGCTCCACCTCTGGGGCTTCAGTGATCTCATCTGGATAGTACGGAAGATCAGGGTGCCTGGTCTTCACTCCCACAGGACAGAGGGCTGAGAAAAATGGGGTTCGGGGCACAGTGACATCAGTTTAGAATTTGCTTGAAAACAGACCACATCACAAACAAAACTGAGATGAAGTTACCGCTAACTTTATTTTTAGAAACAGCAGTATGAAATGAATAATG
>NW_027900217.1:0-237 GCF_054177405.1 Leptonychotes weddellii | reverse complement strand
ATAAAATCTTAAAAAAAAAAAAAATGCAGTATTTCAGATGGGACTACATAATATTTTCGATGTAATTACACAATACATGTGATTATATAATAATTATGCAGTTACTATTTTATCATTATGCTATTATCATGCACAAAACATTATGCTGAAAGAGGAATGTTTAACAGAAAACGGATGCACAAAGGAGGTTTTTTTTTTTTCCCAAGGAGTTTATGCTCTGAGAAGAAAGGTTAAAAT
>NW_027900216.1:0-237 GCF_054177405.1 Leptonychotes weddellii | reverse complement strand
GGCTGGCTGTTCTCGCTGATCTTCTGGGGGAGGGGCCTGTTGTCGTGGTTCCCAAATGTCTTTGCCGGAGCGGAATTGCCCCGCCCTTGTGGGTCTGGGCTAAGTAATCTGCTCGGGTTTGCTCTCGGGAGGTTTTGTTCCCTGCAAGCTTTCCATACAGCTTTGGAGGACGAGAGTGAAAATGGTGGCCTCTGAGTCTGCTCCGGAGGAGCCGAGAACTCGGGGCCCCACTCCTCA
>NW_027900215.1:0-237 GCF_054177405.1 Leptonychotes weddellii | reverse complement strand
CATATAAAGTCATACAATTTGTGAACAGAGGTAATTGTACTTATTCCTTTCCAATTTGGCTGCCTTTTGTTTCGTTACCTTGCTGGATTGCTCTTCTGATAGTACCTTGAATAGAAGTGGCAAAGGCTGGGAACCTTGTAAAGTGTCCCAGATTTTGAAGAACCTTTGCAATATTGAAGCTAATGGTTATGAAAAGAGCATATGAAAGAGAAAATATTGGTCTTAGTTTTGGTGTCC
>NW_027900214.1:0-237 GCF_054177405.1 Leptonychotes weddellii | reverse complement strand
TTACTTAAAAAAACATGTAACTAAAAAAAAAAAAAAAAAAGAAGATGAAGAAGAAGGTAGCGGGAGGGGAAGAATGAAGCGGGGGAAATCGGAGGGGTGGACGAACCATGAGAGACGATGGACTCTGAAAAACAAACTGAGGGTTCTAGAGGGGAGGGAGGTGGGAGGATGGGTTAGCCTGGTGGTGGGTATTGAGGAGGGCACATTCTGCATGGAGCACTGGGTGTTATGCACAAA
>NW_027900213.1:0-237 GCF_054177405.1 Leptonychotes weddellii | reverse complement strand
GTGTAAGGAAATGGTCCAGTTTCATTCTTCTGCATGTGGCTATCCAATTTTCCCAATTAACAAGTCAGGAAATGACAGATGTTGGCGAGGCTGCGGAGAATGGGGAACCCTCCTACACTGTTGGTGGGAATGCAAGCTGGTGCAGCCACTCTGGAAAACTGTATGGAGGTTCCTCAAAAAGTTGAAAATAGAGCTACCATATGATCCAGCAATTGCACTACTGGGTATTTACCCAAA
>NW_027900212.1:0-237 GCF_054177405.1 Leptonychotes weddellii | reverse complement strand
GGCTTGGGCCATGGGACTGGTGAGGAGGTGGTCATACGGGACATTGGACCCAGAGGAAATGGGTAGTTAGCAAAGCCCTGCCCACATAAGCCCCTGTCTTGGACCTGGCACAGTGGGATGTCCAGGGAGTGAAGGGGCAGGGACTGCTGAGGGCCCAGCAGATCCGGCCAAGCAGCAGGTCCCCCACTCAGCCAGAGGCGGTCTCAAGGGAACAGGAGGGACACATGGGACATCCTT
>NW_027900211.1:0-237 GCF_054177405.1 Leptonychotes weddellii | reverse complement strand
TTTTAAGCTGGCCAAATAAACCTTCCTTTATTGTATTGTTTTTTTTTTTTTGGTGTTGATGCTATCCACTGATATGAATTGGTTTATACTTGGATCATTGGCTTTGTAGTATGCTAAGTAATAACTGTTCTTAACACTGATCCCTGTGGGATTCACTTAATGCCAGTACTTATTGTACTGTAACAATGTTGATAAAACACTGGTCCTTGCTGTGAGCCAGACAGATTTTTATATAGC
>NW_027900210.1:0-237 GCF_054177405.1 Leptonychotes weddellii | reverse complement strand
TTGAAAAAAGTTAGTAATGAAAACCGACTAAAAATACTTTAGAAATGAAGCCTTGGCCTCCTCTGGGCAGCACTGAGATTTCTGGGTGGGAGGAAGAAGCCCTTCAGATGCAGAATTGGTAGGTGATCGTTTTTGCAGCTCCTCCCTGGGCACACACCAGCCACGGAGACCGGGGTCTTGCTTTAGGTCTGAAGGGGGCCCCTCAGCCTTGTCACTAGCAGGACTAGCTGGATGGGA
>NW_027900209.1:0-237 GCF_054177405.1 Leptonychotes weddellii | reverse complement strand
CTTGATCTTGGGGCTGTGAGTTCGAGCTCTGCATTGCGGGTAGAGTTTGCCTAAATAAAAATTAAGAGTTTATAAGTCATGGAAATGGAAAATATAGCATACAGAAATAAAAAACATAGAAGTAGTAATAACATTCTTCTCCCAAGTGGTTCTTAAACTTATCGTAATAGAAGAGACTTTAAATAAAAGATAAATATTCGTCCATTCAATAAATATCTGAGTTCCAAACAGGCAGAA
>NW_027900208.1:0-237 GCF_054177405.1 Leptonychotes weddellii | reverse complement strand
CTTGAATGAAATATCGGGCTGGATTTTAAGGAAGAAATAACTGTTTCTTAACACCACTACCAGCAAACTTGCTTGGCAAATACAGTTCTTATATACATAGGAAGAGAACATGAGCTCTTATAAAAATGGGCTTAGAAGGCAGTAAGCTGCCTCAAGGTCCTGAGAATGCCATCTCTGTGCCTTGAAAAGGAATTGAGGATTTCAAGGGAAATTAATGTGAATAAGACCCTGTGCTCT
>NW_027900207.1:0-1516 GCF_054177405.1 Leptonychotes weddellii | reverse complement strand
GCCTGGGGGTGGGTATTGAGGAGGGCACATTCTGCATGGAGCACTGGGTGTTATGCACAAACAATGAATCATGGAACACTTCATCTAAAACTAATGATGTAATGTATGGGGATTAACATAAGAATAAAAAAATAAATAAATAAAAACTAATGATGTAATGTATGGTGATTAACATAACAATTAAAAAATTTTAAAAAGGCCTTGGGATAAAGTGATGATCAGGGTCAACATTTGCTGAGATGTTTTGTCTACAGTTTGTGTTTAAGGGAAGAGAATAGGAAATCTGTTAGGGAACAAAATAGCCTGGACACGTAAACATGAGCAACCCTGCATTCTCCAGGCCATTAACGGCTCAATTTCATAGAATCCATGGTGGGCTTCCTGTCTCAGAACAGCGTTTCTGTTGAAGGTACAAGCTGATCACCAAAGATGGCCGTTGGGAGGACAATAAGAGCAGCTTCTATGTAGGAGCAGGGCAAGGTTCTGTTCTGGGAGAAACTTAGGACAAAAGAATCAAGAGGTATAAACTTTTCATGTATTTCTGCATTTTCTTTCTGCTGTGCATGTGTTTGTTTTGTATTATCTCTTGTAGGATCCTCATCATGAGAAGTATGGCAAATCGTAAATCACTGTTGATACAGTTTATATTGGCCGCCTGGATCATTTTTACAGTTTTTCAAAATTCCACTAAGGTAGGAATTGCTTTCTTTCTGTGTCTTACTTTTACTTCATACTTTACCTGTTCTAGGAAAATTCAAACAGGGATGCCTGCGTGGCTTAGACGGTTAAGGTCATGGGATCAAGTTCTGCATCTGGCTCCTTGTTCAGCAGGGAGCCTGCTTCTCCCTTTGCCTGCCATGATCCCCCCTGCTTGTGCTCTTGCACTCTCTTTCTGACAAATAAAAAATCTTAAAGGAAGGAAGGAAGGAAGAAAAGGAAAGGAAGGAAGGAAGAGAAAGAAAAAAAGAAAAGAAGGAAAGAAAAGAAAGAAAGGAAAGGAAAGAAAGAAAAGATTAAAAAAAAAGGAAAGTCCAAACAACGAGACTTACTAAATTGTAGTAGGGGAATTTCAACAGCTTACACAACTTTGAAGAGCCAACTTATTTGGGGACACCTGAGGGGCTCAGTTGGTTGAGTGTCCAACTCTTGATCTTGGCTCAGATCTTGATCTCAGGGTGGTGAGTTCAGACCCCACGTTGGGCTCCATGCTGGGTGTGGAGCCTACTTAATAAAAAACAAATAAAAGAATCAACATATTTGATTATTATGCAGCTTGGGTGAGGAGGATGTTGTGTTCGTGTGTGTGCGCATGCGCGTGTGTGTGTATGCATGCACACTTCTTTTGTCACTTACAAATGCCCCTGCAATGATTTTCTCCCAATGTTTAGCTTGTTTTTTCACCTTTAAGGGAATTTCTGAACAATACATTTTCCTGTCTACATAGTAAAATTTATCTGCCTTTTCAAACAGTCAATTCTTTTTGAGTATTAAGAAACCCTTCCCTACTTCAGTGTCA
>NW_027900206.1:0-237 GCF_054177405.1 Leptonychotes weddellii | reverse complement strand
TTGCTTTAATGGAATCAATTCCTGAGGGTGCCTTAGAGCAGGTGGCCACAGATTCTACCTCCACAGGCCAATTCCAGCCCAGTATCTATACATGTTTGGCCCTGAAGCAAGCCAATAGTTTCACATTTTTAAAGGTTGTAAAAAAAAAAAAAAAAAAAAAAGGATACGTGGGCAGAGACAGTATGTAGGCAGCAAAACCTAAAATATTTACTATTGGTCCTTAAAAAAATGTGCTGA
>NW_027900205.1:0-237 GCF_054177405.1 Leptonychotes weddellii | reverse complement strand
TTCCAGGAGTTCCTTCAGTTTTTGTTAATGCACTTCCACCTCTGAAGATTTCTAGAATTTGTTTTCAAATTCCTTATTTTCTTCTTAGATCTACCTTCCTGTATGTTTCTACTTGAATTTAGAAGTCTATATTCCTTTTTTAAGATTTTATTTTTGTCAGAGAGCACACAAGAGCGCATAAGCAGGGGGAGGGGCAAAGGCAGAGGGGAAAAGCAGACTCCCCGCTGAGCAAGGAAC
>NW_027900204.1:0-237 GCF_054177405.1 Leptonychotes weddellii | reverse complement strand
ATTTGCTCCCAGTGATGCAAGGCCCAGGCGTAGGCCCCCTGGGGCCCCGTGATATTTGGGGTTCTCCACGTGACCATGCCACTCCCTGTCATGGATGGATAAACTCCCCAAGGACAGTGACTCCGCACCGGGGCCTTGAACTCGGCAGGTCCTGCCTCTATCGCCCGCTCACACAGGGATACGCGTGAGTCGCCTCTCGAGCTGTCGCTTCCTCTTCAGGGGCAAGGGCCATTGTGG
>NW_027900203.1:0-237 GCF_054177405.1 Leptonychotes weddellii | reverse complement strand
TGCTGCTCAGTGTCCTTCAGTGCAGAGGACAGCCCCATGCAGCAAAGAATGATCCAGGGCGAAGGTCCAGAGTGCGAGGCGGAGAAGCCTTGTGTTGGAAGATCCATGGAGCGTGATTTTCATCAGAGCCCCTTCCCGTGCCTGGGGCGTGTCTTGATCCAGTGGTGTCGGACTCGCCCGAGGAGCAAACTCCCTGCGTGCGAGAGGCAGCGGGCTCGGTGGGCAGGGGGCCCCTGG
>NW_027900202.1:0-237 GCF_054177405.1 Leptonychotes weddellii | reverse complement strand
GGGATCATGACCTGAGCCGAAGGCAGACACTTAACGACTGAGCCACCCAGGATTCCCTACTCTGTGATTTTATCACGGGGCCCTATTGGCCTTATATAAGGATCTCGTGGGGCGCCTGGGTGGCTCAATCATTGAGCGTCTGCCTTCGGCTCAGGTCAGGATCCCAGGGTCCTGGGATCGAGCCCCACATCGGGCTCCCTGCTCGGCAGGAAGCCTGCTTCTCCCTCTCCCACTCCC
>NW_027900201.1:0-237 GCF_054177405.1 Leptonychotes weddellii | reverse complement strand
GAGGGAGCAAAAAGGATTCTATTCTCCAGACCCTGGGGATCTCTATTCTGATTACTGTTTCTGATCAGAGAGGTACAGACAAGAGCTTAGCAGTCCTTATTATTCCACTTCCTTCCATTGTTGCAAGCCCCTGTACCTGTGAATGAAAAGACTTCCAGGGGTTTTAAATCTCCAGTATTATATCTCCTCTTCATTTTAAAATTTTCCCCCTTTGGAAGCCAGAAACTGAAGACTAAG
>NW_027900200.1:0-237 GCF_054177405.1 Leptonychotes weddellii | reverse complement strand
TACAAGTCGGGGCAGGAAGAGTCAAATAGTCAAATCCATAGAGACAGAAAGGAGAATAGTGGTTACCAGGGGGTGGTAGGGATGGAGATCTATCATTTTTTTTTTTTTTTATTTGCGAGAGAGAGAATGAGAGACAGAGAGCATGAGAGGGAGGAGGGTCAGAGGGAGAAGCAGACTCCCTGCCGAGCAGGGAGCCCGACGCGGGACTCGATCCCAGGACCCTGGGATCATGACCCG
>NW_027900199.1:0-237 GCF_054177405.1 Leptonychotes weddellii | reverse complement strand
TCATTTTTTCTTTTTATTTTAGTTTTAAATTTTTTTTCTTTCTTTACTTTTAGTCTTTTCCCAGTGTTGCTTTTTTGCTTTATTCCTTATCACCTTTTGCTTTTTCTCATTTTCAATTTTTTTCTTTATTATTTTAATCCTTTTCACTTTTTGCTTAGTTCTCATTTTCTAATATTCTTTTTTTCTCATTTCTCTCTCCTGCTTCTTTTCATTCCTTTTTTCTTTTTTTATGTAGTA
>NW_027900198.1:0-237 GCF_054177405.1 Leptonychotes weddellii | reverse complement strand
CCACGGACCCCATATAACTTTGTTTCTTGAGACGACCAAGCTCTCTATGAGGTTCCTTGCAAAGCTTCTCTTTTTAGGTTGGTCTTTAAAGGTTTTTCCCTAAAATCACTGAATTGTATCTCTATTTTTAAAAGTTTAGAAGTGTTTCTCAATGAATTTGAATATCAGGAAACATCTGAGCATTAAAGCAGCCTTACACATTAGTTAAGGCTGATCTCACAGTGATTGTCCCCACCA
>NW_027900197.1:0-237 GCF_054177405.1 Leptonychotes weddellii | reverse complement strand
ACAATGGACTCTGAAAAACAAACTGAGGGTTCTGGGGAGGGGGAGGATGGGTTAGCCTGGTGATGGGTATTAAGGAGGGCACGTTCTGCATGGAGCACTGGGTGTTACGCACAAACAATGAATCATGGAACACTACATCTAAAACTAATGATGTAATGTATGGGGATTAACATAACAATAAAAAAATTAAAAAAAAAAATTTTCAAACTCCCAGAGATCAAAAACAGGAGTCTTGTT
>NW_027900196.1:0-1516 GCF_054177405.1 Leptonychotes weddellii | reverse complement strand
TGGCTTTCATGGTATGAAAACACAAAGACAGTTTTCATTTCTTCTGGCTTTATGTGTCCAACATTGCTTTAAGCACAAGTCAATTTCATTTGACCCATTAAATCAGGGAATACATACCCACTTCTACCATATATATTGTTGATATGGAGCAAGGCAATTTATGGTCCCAGACTCCGTCCACTGAAGACCAACATTTTCTAACACCTGCCTATGCAGTGGCTCTCTATGAAGGAGCCATTGGATCCACACTGCCTTACTAGGTGCATCACTTCCCTTGATTCCTATTCTGGGTTGTAATAACTGGCCTGGTTTCCTTCCCCCAGACATTTTTCTACTAAAACTGAGGCCATTTAATGCCTCTTACTGGGTCAGCCTCATTTTAGAGCAGTAGTTCTCAACAGGAGTGATTTTGTCCCCAGGGGACGTTTGGCAATATTTGGAGACATTTTTGATCGTCACACCTTGGCAGGGGATGGAGGTGCTATAGGCATCTAGTGTGTCAAGGCTAGGGATACTGCTAAACATTCTACGATGTCACAGGACAGCCCTGGCATCAAAGAGCTATCCAGTCCCAAATCTCACTGGCGCCAAGGTTGAAACTCTGAGTTAGAGTTAGTGGTAACTTTTTTTCCTATTCAGGGGGAATTTAGTATCTTTTTTTTGGTAGGGAAGTTAATATAATCTCACGTTAACCTGGGTTCTGACCTTGCTCTTACCTTGCCCTAATTCTAATGCTGGGGTTCCTGTGCTCACCTCTCTACCTTGGTATCCCGGGTATCCTGCTTCTGGGTAGTCCCTGCATGGTCAAACCCTGCCAGAGATACAACTCAGAACCTAAGCTCTGAGATCTCAAACCAGGATCCTGCCTCTGATTCACAGGCAGCATGAGGCCAGGCTGATGTCCTTTCTGCTCTTTCTGGCCAACCTCCTGCTCATGGCTGACTGGCTCCTGCACATCACCTAACCCTGTCTGGCACTCACTGCCAGTCCATCTGCCCGCCCACCTTTCTCAACCCCTTGTCCCCATGCTCCTACTATTTGCTTCAATTTCTGATGCTACCTGTCTGGGGTCTCCCAGATGTTCTATGGTCCCGCTCTCTGAACTTCCCATCATATAGTTAGGCATGGTCTGGTCCAAATTTCTGTCCTTTCCCAGTCCAGAAGTCTAGTTTCTAATACCTTGCTTGCCTAGTCTAGTCCTTCCTATTGCCTGATGACCTCTTGTTCTGACCCATGAGATAGATCCAGCTATATGTTGAGTTATGCCAGAACAGGCACTAAAAATCGTAGAAAATAAATTCATTAAATGGATGATGACTGATTTTATGTAGGTAAAATGGCAACCAGGAGAGCCTTTTGACTGAATTTTTAAATTTTCCCAAGTTTTCTTGATTGGTTTTTAAAATTGTTTGTTGTTGTTGTTCGTTTTTGGTTTATTTGTTTTTTGAATTATAGTGCAGGGGATCAGAATATGCCACCTCCAAACAAACTACTTTGGCATAAGATTTTGAGCTGA
>NW_027900195.1:0-237 GCF_054177405.1 Leptonychotes weddellii | reverse complement strand
AGCCAGCCAGGACCAAATTTATCGATCAATGAGAACAGCAGAACTCCAGCACTAGGGGAATATTGCACAATGAAATCATGGCTTTTTTACCATGATTCTTTAGTCTTTCACAGTTAATTTTTTTTAACTTTTTTTTTTGAATTTTTCTTTTTCCCTTTTTCAACCAACATCTTATCAACCCCTTTTTAAAAAAATCTTTCTTATTTTTCATTTTTAGAGTCATATTCTATCCCTTCA
>NW_027900194.1:0-237 GCF_054177405.1 Leptonychotes weddellii | reverse complement strand
ACGGCCGCAGGTCGCCGAGGCTGGGCCCAAGTCAGAAGCTCTTCATCAGGGATCGTTCACCAGCGGAGTGGAGGAAGATGGTGCCCTTTCTCTCCTGTCCCAGAACAGCACTTCAAGCTCTATATTTGTAACATCACACCGTTGTCTCCTGACTGGACCATTTTCAAGAACTCACATCAGTTTTCATACAGCTTAAAAGTAGATCAAAGAAAAGAAGATCAACAACTCTCTCATCAG
>NW_027900193.1:0-237 GCF_054177405.1 Leptonychotes weddellii | reverse complement strand
CCTGGGCTCTTGTTTTTTGGGAGATTTTTGATGACTGCTTCAATTTCCTTAGTGGTTACCGGTCTGTTCAGGTTTTCTATTTCTTCCTGGTTCAGTTTTAGTAGTTTATACATCTCTAGGAATGCATCCATTTCTTCCAGTTTATCTCATTTGCTGGCATATAGTTGCTCAAAATATGTTCTTTTTTTTTTTTAATTTTATTTATTTATTTGACAGAGAGACACAGCAAGAGAGTGA
>NW_027900192.1:0-237 GCF_054177405.1 Leptonychotes weddellii | reverse complement strand
TCAGCTCAGGTCATAATCCCAGGGTTCTGGGATCGAGCCCCTCATTGGGCTCCCTGCTCAGCAGGGAGCCTGCTTCTCCCTCTCCCACTTCCCCTGCTTGTCTTCTCTCTCTGACTGTGTCTCTCTGTGTCAAATAAATAAATAAAATCTTTTAAAATAGGGCGCCTGGGTGGCTCAGTTCGTTAAGCAACTGCCTTCGGCTCAGGTCATGATCCCGGAGTCCTGGGATCAAGTCCC
>NW_027900191.1:0-237 GCF_054177405.1 Leptonychotes weddellii | reverse complement strand
GCGCACAAAACCAAGATGGCATTTCTAATTCCTTTGATGGAAAAATTCCATTGGGATTTTTTTTGTTAAGTTTTTTCTCTTACCTCTTCCCTTCCAAATTTCCTGACATTTTCCTTATGTGTGGTTGTACTGGTTTTCCTCCCCCCCTCCACTTTTGAATAGCATCACATTGTGTGATACTGAGTTGCCATGCTAAGGTCCCTATGGGCAGAAGGAATCTTTATCCGTAAGTAAGTT
>NW_027900190.1:0-237 GCF_054177405.1 Leptonychotes weddellii | reverse complement strand
GAGCATGGAACGTTCAATGACTTGCCCAAAGTCACACGGCTAGTGAGCGGCTGCAGTGATCTGTGCATCAGTCACCCCTGTGTGGTGACTTTAATCCAGGTTGGCCATGGGACATGTTTTAACCAATACAGGATAGGATAGTCAATGCAGCATTG
Organism: Leptonychotes weddellii; assembly: GCF_054177405.1. Taxonomy (NCBI): domain Eukaryota; kingdom Metazoa; phylum Chordata; class Mammalia; order Carnivora; family Phocidae; genus Leptonychotes; species Leptonychotes weddellii. The sequence goes on along the minus strand of NW_027900190.1, from coordinate 82 downwards.
ATACAACATGGCGGCACCCAGCCTAAGCTTAAGAAAGCTTATAGTGCCTGCTCTGTACTCTCGGGAGCCCTGCGCTGCCATG
>NW_027900189.1:0-237 GCF_054177405.1 Leptonychotes weddellii | reverse complement strand
CTCTTAAGTATTTTATGAGTGACATAAATTAACATACATCTATTAGATGACCCATTTCCTAGATATTCTAAGATGTGTTTTATCTAAAGAAAGGGTAGGAGACTGTATTAACCTTCTTTAGGTTTCTAGCATCAGCCTGACTTTAAGTTATAACACTACATTCTTCATCCACAGCAGTAAGAAGATTGTACTGATAGTATGAAAAGCCAGAGGTCTCCCTTATTTCCTGGCACTTTA
>NW_027900188.1:0-237 GCF_054177405.1 Leptonychotes weddellii | reverse complement strand
CTCACCATTTCTTTATCTTTATTTTCACCCTTGTATACTTTCTCTACCTCCCTCTACTCAGTTCTCTTCCTCTTTTCTCCCAAGGGTCGAAACAAAAGCTGGGAGAGAAGAGGGAAGTGGGGGGAAGAGAGTCTATGTGCGGTTGTACCTAATTTCCCTCCTGGGTGCGGCTGGGGGAACACTGTCCTCTTCCAGGGAGCTTCTTCAGAGTCGTGGGGACTAATCGGCACATTTTAC
>NW_027900187.1:0-237 GCF_054177405.1 Leptonychotes weddellii | reverse complement strand
GTGGAGAGCCGGCTGTCTCCGGAGCACAAAGGTAGAGTACCTGGCACAGCACTTTGCAGCCACCGGGAGGCCCTCAAGGAACACGCGTTTCCTTTCCTTCCGTCTGTTCACCGCTACCGACATCCTCCTGTCTCCTTCAGCCGCTCCCTTTCGTCTCCTGGTATCTTCCTCCCAGAATCTAAAATGGATCCGCTAGTGCAGTGATTCGCCAGACTCTAACGTCAGAATTTTGGCTCT
>NW_027900186.1:0-237 GCF_054177405.1 Leptonychotes weddellii | reverse complement strand
CCCGGAGCCCGGCCGCGCCGCGTGCCCGGGCGGCTCGGCGGCAGCAGCGGCGGCGGCGGGCGGGCGGCGGCCCCCGGGCAGGTGGCGAGCGAGCGGAGCCGGGCGGAGCGCGGGGGGCGAGGCCGGCGCGTCGCTCGCGGGAGGCCGGGGAGCAGCAGGGGCCTGTGGATACTGGCTCTCGTCCAGAGCTTCACCCCAGTGAGCCGCGACCGCCCTGCTGGTGTGGCTGGCTTTCCG
>NW_027900185.1:0-1516 GCF_054177405.1 Leptonychotes weddellii | reverse complement strand
ATTTTATAGTTTTCTGAGTACAGATTCTTTGCCTCTTTGGTTAGATTTATTCCTAGGTATCTTATGGTTTTGGGTGCAATTGTAAATGGGATCAACTCCTTAATTTCTCTTTCTTCTGTCTTGTTGGTGTATAGGAATGCCACTAATTTCTGTGCATTGATTTTATATCCTGCCACTTACCGAATTCCTGTATGAGTTCTAGCAGTTTGGGGGTGGAGTCTTTTGGGTTTTCCACCTAAAGTATCATATCATCTGCAAAGAGTGAGAGTTTGACTTCTTCTTTGCCAATTTGATTGATTTTATTTCTTTTTGTTTGATTGCTGTGGCTAGGACTTCTAATACTATGTTGAATAGCAGTGGTGATAGTGGACATCCCTGCCATGGTCCTGTCCTTAGGGGGAAAGCTCTCAGTTTTTCCCCATTGAGAATGATATTCGCTGTGGGTTTTTCATAGATGGCTTTTATGATCTTGAGGTATGTACCCTCTATCCCTATACTCTGAAGAGTTTTGATCAAGAAAGGATGCTGTACTTTATCAAATGCTTTTTCTGCATCTCTTGAGAAGATCATATGATTCTTGTTCTTTCTTTTGTTAATGTATTGTATCACGTTGATTGATTTGCGCATGTTGAACCAACCTCGCAGCCCAGGGATAAATCCCACTTGGTCGTGGTCAATAATCCTTTTAATGTACTGTTGGATCCTGTTGGCTAGTATTTTGGTGAGAATTTTTGCATCCATGTTCATCAAGGATATTGGTCTGTAATTCTCCTTTTGGATGGGGTCTTTGTCTGGTTTGGGGATCAAGGTAATGGTGGCCTCATAAAACGAGCTCAGAAGTTTTCCTTCCATTTCTATTTTTTGGAACAGTTTCAGAAAAATAAGTATTAATTCTTCTTGAAATGTTTGGTAGAATTCCCCTGGGAAGCCACCTGGCCCTGGGCTTTTGTTTGTTGGGAGATTTTTGATTATTGTTTCGATTTCCTTAGTGGTTATAGGTCTGTTTCTTCCTGGTTCAGTTTAGGTAGTTGATACATCTCTAGGAATGCATCCATTTCTTCCCAATTATCTAATTTGCTGGCATACAGTTGCTCATAATATGTTCTTATAATTTTTTGTATTTCTTTGGTGTTGGTTGTGATCTCTCCTCTTTCATTCATGATTTTATTTATTTGGGTCTTTTCCCTTTTCTTTTTGATAAGTCTGGCCAGCAGTTTATCAATCTTGTTAATTCTTTCAAAGAACCAGCTCGTAGTTTCTTTGATCTGTTCTACTGTTCTTTTGGTTTTCTATTTCATTGATTTCTGCTCTAATCTTTATTATTTCTCTTCTCCTGCTGGGTTTAGGCTTTACTTGCTGTTCTTTCTCCAGCTCCTTTAGGTGTAGGTTTAGGTTGTGTATTTGAGACCTTTCTTGTTTCTTGAAAAAGGCTTGTATTGCTATATACTTTCCTCTTAGGACTGCCTTTGCTGCATCCCAAAGATTTTGAACAGTTGTGTTTTCATTTGCATTGGTT
>NW_027900184.1:0-237 GCF_054177405.1 Leptonychotes weddellii | reverse complement strand
TGCCCTCACAGGTGCTTTCTCTCTCCCCCTTCCCTCTTAAAAAAAAAAAGAGAGAGAAAAGCAGGAAAAATATCTCCAATACATGCAAGAGTATATTTCCTTTTTATGCAAGGAGTTCTTATAAGTCAATATCAGGAACAACCCAAGAGAAAAATGTCCTAAAATAGGAACATATGCTTTAACAGAGGAAAAAATACAAATGGCCAATGAACACGTGAAAAGATGGTCAATCTCATG
>NW_027900183.1:0-237 GCF_054177405.1 Leptonychotes weddellii | reverse complement strand
AGGCTTTGCCAGAGGTCTTGATCCTGAACGAATAATTGGTGCCACAGACAGCAGTGGAGAATTAATGTTTCTCATGAAATGGAAAGATTCAGATGAGGCAGACTTGGTGCTGGCAAAAGAGGCAAATATGAAGTGTCCTCAGATTGTAATTGCTTTTTATGAAGAGAGACTAACTTGGCATTCTTGTCCAGAAGATGAAGCTCAATAATTGTTTGCGTTGCTTTTTATATATATTTA
>NW_027900182.1:0-237 GCF_054177405.1 Leptonychotes weddellii | reverse complement strand
CTCACCCGCTAGGGCCACTTATTTCTGAAGTCCCTCCCGAGCTCCAGTGAGAACAAGGGGGATGGGCACATGGAAAGATTCTAGGCAAAGATCTAAATTCAAATGTCCCCTCCTTGGGGCACCTGGGTGGAGCTGTTGGTTGAGTGTCCAGCTCTTAGTTTCGACTCAGGTTGTGATCTCAGGATTGTGAGATCAAGCCCCACATAGGATTCTGAGCTCAGCACAGAGTCTGCTTAA
>NW_027900181.1:0-237 GCF_054177405.1 Leptonychotes weddellii | reverse complement strand
GGCAGGGGACCGATTCCCAGAACTGGGCTCTCAAGACGGGACTGTGACAGGCAGGGACACGGGAGACCTGGCTTCCTGGATGCCCTGGCCGGTGGGTGGTCGCAGGTCTCCAGTAGTGGCTCTGACAAGGGCCTCCTCAGTCCCAGTGGGAGGATCTCGGGATCTGCCCGCAAGTGAGGGCAGGACCACGGGGCGCGTGGGAGAGCAGGTGCTCATGCAGAGGGCACTCACCGGGCC
>NW_027900180.1:0-237 GCF_054177405.1 Leptonychotes weddellii | reverse complement strand
TAACAACTGAGCCACTCAGGCACCCCAAAATTTTACCATTTCACATTCATTTTTACCATTTGAGCGTTTAGATTTTTTGAGTGTACAGTTCAGTGTCATGAAATACATTTATATTGTTTTTCAATAAGCACCACCTTTCATTTCTAAAATTCTTGTCATCTTGAAAAACTGAATATTTGTACTCATTAAATAATAACTCTCTTTCACTCCATTCCTCTAATCCTTCAGAACTACTAT
>NW_027900179.1:0-237 GCF_054177405.1 Leptonychotes weddellii | reverse complement strand
CCATTCCTGTTTGTTGGCTATCTTCCACTGCTCCATAGCCTCTCTTATCAACCACAGCAGTGGTTCTCAAACATTAGCGACATCACAATCACCTGGAGAGCTTGATAAACTACAAATTGCTGGGCCCAACCCCCAGAATTTCTTTCTTTTTTTTTTTTAGAGATTTATTTATTTATTTGAGAGAGAGAGAGAGAGAGGGTCTTTTTTTTTTATTTTTTTTTATTCTTATGTTAATCC
>NW_027900178.1:0-237 GCF_054177405.1 Leptonychotes weddellii | reverse complement strand
AAGCATTTGCTGTCAGCTCAGGTCATGGACTCAGGATCCTGGGATTGAGCCCCACATTGGGTTCCTTGCTCTGCAGGGAATCTGCTTCTCCGTTTCCCTCTGCCCCTCCCCCAACTCATGCCCACGCACACGTGCTGTCTCTCTCAAATAAATAGATAAAATCTTTATTAAAAAAAATTAAGAAAAGGAAAAAAAACCCGAGGTCTTTTCATATCCATCTACATAATTACCAATACA
>NW_027900177.1:0-237 GCF_054177405.1 Leptonychotes weddellii | reverse complement strand
GAGGGGCCGTCTGGGGAGGTCACCTTTCACAGATCCCGGAGGGGGCAGAGCCGAGTCAAGCAGCTGCTTGGGGCAGTGTCCTCGGCCGGGGGCAGCCAGCGGGGAGGAGCACTGTCCGTCCGCTCGGGCTGTCTTAACCAACGCGCAGACCCAGGCTCAAACGACGGCAGCGTGCTCTGTCCCAGGGCTGGAGCGGGAGGTCCGAGATCAGCTGTGGGCAGGGCTGGCTCCTCCCGA
>NW_027900176.1:0-237 GCF_054177405.1 Leptonychotes weddellii | reverse complement strand
ATGTGGGGCTCGATCCCAGGACCCTGGGATCATGACCTGAGCCAAAGGCAGACGCTTAACTGACTGAGCCACCCAGGTGTTCCTTCTTTATGATTTTCCTAACATTTTCTTTTCTCTAGCTTACTTTATTGTAAAAATATAATACGTAATACATATAACATGCAAAATATGTGTTAATAGACTTCCAGTCAATAGTACTATTAGTAGTAAGGTTTTTGTGGAGTCAGAAATTATACA
>NW_027900175.1:0-237 GCF_054177405.1 Leptonychotes weddellii | reverse complement strand
CCCTTTACCACACAGAACCTAATATCCATTGTCATAATTTAGGTTACAGTTTATGTACTTTTCTGTAACTTACTAAATGTACTTAACCCAGTACCTTGGAAGTCTATACCTATCAACATTTAAGTAACAAAAATAATAAGTGAAAAATTTTTTGAGGGCTTATAGTGTGCTCTACCTGCTCTAAATTCAGTCATTTGATTTCACAACTTAGGAAGGAATGTATTTGCAGTGTTTTTT
>NW_027900174.1:0-1516 GCF_054177405.1 Leptonychotes weddellii | reverse complement strand
TCCTGTCTCACATTTAGGTCTTTCATCCATTTTGAGTCTATTTTTGTGTATGGTGTAAGGAAATGGTCCAGTTTCATTCTTCTGCATGTGGCTGTCCAATTTTCCCAACAACATTTGTTGAAGAGACTGTCTTTTTTCCATTGGACATTCTTTCCTGCTTTGTCGAAGATGAGTTGACCATAGAGTTGAGGGTCCATTTCTGGGCTCTCTATTCTGTTCCATTGATCTATGTGTCTGTTTTTGTGCCAGACACAAAAATGATGACAGCTTTGTAATAGAGCTTGAAGTCCAGAATTGTGATGCCACCAGCCTTGTTTTTCTTTTTCAACATTCCTCTGGCTATTTGGGGTCTTTTCTGGTTCCATACAAATTTTAGGATTATTTGTTCCATTTCTTTGAAAAAAGTGTATTGTATTTTGATAGGGATTGCATTAAATGTGTAGATTGCTCTAGGTAGCATTGACATCTTCACGATATTTGTTCTTCCAATCCATGAGCATGGAACGTTTTTCCATTTCTTTATGTCTTCCTCAATTTCGTTCATGACTGTTAAAGTTTTCTGAGTACAGATTCTTTGCCTCTTTGGTTAGATTTATTCCTAGGTATCTTATGGTTTTGGATGCAATTGTAAATGGGATCGACACCTTAATTTCTCTTTATTCTGTCTTGTTGCTGGTGTATAGAAATGCAACTGATTTCTGTGCACTGAATTTATATCCTGCCACTTTACTGAATTCCTGTATGAGTTCTAGCAGTTTTGGGTTGGAGTCTTTTGGGTTTTCCACATAAAGTATCATATCATCTGCAAAGAGTGAGAGTTTGACTTCTTCTTTGCCGATTTGCTTGCCTTTTATTTCTTTTTGTTGTCTGATTGCTGTGGCTAGGACTTCCAATACTATGTTGAATAGCAGTGGTGATAGTGGACATCCCTGCCCTGTTCCTGACCTTAGGGGAAAAGTTCTCAGTTTTTCCCCGTTGAGAATGATATTCGCTGTGGGTTTTTCATAGATGGCTTTTATGATATTGAGGTGTGTACCCTCTATCCCTATACTCTGAAGAGTTTTAATCAAGAAAGGGTGCTGTACTTTGTCAAATGCTTTTTCTGCATCAATTGAGAGGATTAGATGGTTCTTGTTCTTTCTTTTATTAATGTATTGTATCACATTGATTTATTTGCAGATGTTGAAACAACCTTGCAGCTCAGGACTAAATCCCACTTGGTCATGGTGAATAATCCTTATAATGCACTGTTGGATCCTATTGGCTGGTATTTTGGTGAGAATTTTTGCATCTATGTTCATCAGGGATATTGGTCTGTAATTCTTTTTGGTGGGGTCTTTGTCTGATTTTGGGATCAAGGTAATGCTGGCCTCATAAAATGAGTTTGGAAGTTTTCCTTCCATTTCTATTTTTTGGAACAGTTTCAGAAGAATAGGTATTAATTCTTCTTTAAATGTTTGGTAGAATTCCCCTGGGAAGCCATCTGGCCCTGGGCTCTTCTTTTTGGGAGATTTTT
>NW_027900173.1:0-237 GCF_054177405.1 Leptonychotes weddellii | reverse complement strand
AATGTCATTCCAAGTAAACTCTCAGCAGTTTTTTCTATGGGGGAAAAAAAAAAAAACTAAAACAGCCAAAACGATTTTGAAAAAGAGTAACAGTGTTGGAGGACTCACTCCATCTGATTTCAAGACTTAGATGTGAAGCCACCATAATTAACACAGTGTGATACTGGTGAAAAGATCAGTGGACAAATTAGAGAGTCCCGAAACAGACCTGCACAAATACAGTCAGTTTTTGAGGTG
>NW_027900172.1:0-237 GCF_054177405.1 Leptonychotes weddellii | reverse complement strand
TAACACTGGGGGAAGAAAGACCAAAGAGGGAGGCAGGGGACCTAAAACTTCTCAGGCTCTGCATCCGCTGTGTGGTCCGGAAACCCCGACTGGCTTCTTGACAATGAGTAACACAATCTATGGACCCATGTGATCAACACTGTGCGTGGGAGAACATACATTCTCTCACTGCTCTGCATGGAGTGTTCAAGCTCCACGTTGGCTGACCTAGTGAGGACCCTACATTCTACCACTCCT
>NW_027900171.1:0-237 GCF_054177405.1 Leptonychotes weddellii | reverse complement strand
GGGACAAATGGGTTGGAATCATCCGTGAGGGTGGGTTTGGTTTCGTAACTGCTAAGGAAGTGACAAGTCGCCAAGCACTATGTTTAGAGTCCCTGAGCGAGTCCTCTTCCCCGCCCACTCATCATCCAACCCATCAGCAACCTTTTAGGGGCTCCGTGTGAACGCCCACCTGCACCCTCCTACTTCCCTCTCCGTGACCAGCACCCTGCCCGCATCCACCAACTCGACCGGCACCCT
>NW_027900170.1:0-237 GCF_054177405.1 Leptonychotes weddellii | reverse complement strand
TATGTGTCAACATTTAAAACTTTGGAATATTTTTATTGTAACGTTATTTTAAACTTACAGAAACGTTGGGAAAGTAGTACATAGAGTATTGTGTACATTTTATGTAGATTCATCAATTGTATGCATTTTCCTCCATTTTATCTGTATCTTCTCTCCTGACCCTTTGAGAGTAAGTTACAATACCTTGGCCACCAACGTTTGAGCCATAGGCATGCAATATCTGTGCCCTAGGAGAGT
>NW_027900169.1:0-237 GCF_054177405.1 Leptonychotes weddellii | reverse complement strand
GGTCTCTCTGACTCAGAAAAACAACAAAACTTCCATGAATGAATGAATGAATGAATGATGTTAAGGGAGAATGTTTAATAAGAAAGTAGATTCATAGAATTCAGAGAATACAAAGGAGTATCAGAGTATATGTAGGGTAACAGAAAAGAAAAGAAAAAAAAAAAAGGCCAGGCAGTTAATAGTCTGCTTTAATATACATCTCAGAATAAAGAAGAATGAGTATTTATTGAAAAAAGG
>NW_027900167.1:0-237 GCF_054177405.1 Leptonychotes weddellii | reverse complement strand
CACAAGGTTTCAATTCAGGAACAGGGCAGAGCTCTCAGGGCCAGTTCTGAAAGATCGGAAAGACCGCTGATGTCTTTCCCCCTCCACCATGCCTCCTTAGGTACCAGAGTTTTAGGATTTTGTTTTGTTTTGCTTTCTCATTTTCCGGTATTGTTGCTATCAATATGTCCCTTTCAATAATGAACTTTACATTTTTTTTAAATTCCCTATTTTCATCCAAACCTTTTAGTCCAGAAG
>NW_027900166.1:0-237 GCF_054177405.1 Leptonychotes weddellii | reverse complement strand
TCCAGGTTTCTATAAGGAAGAGCTGGGGGAAAGGAGGGTGGGTCCGCGCAGGTGGGCAGTGAAGGTCGACTCCATCCCGGTCTTGGACTCCAGTACGGGCGGGGTCTTGCTGGCTCCGGGCAGCCCTTACCACTGAGGGGGCAGTTTCCGTGCCCACCAGGCCATGCTTTGCCCTCAGGGTCTTCCTCCTGAGCCAAGAGACAAGCTGGAAAGAAGAACCCAACTAGAAAGTTCAAG
>NW_027900165.1:0-237 GCF_054177405.1 Leptonychotes weddellii | reverse complement strand
TTTACATTTGACCCAATGACATTCTGAAAATGGCCATTCACCTGCAGTTTTCCCCACCTCTAATACTTAAGAGTCCTTCAAATGTACACATAATTGGCTTTTTTATTGGTCAGGACCTGTTTACCACAGAATATTATGTCAATATATTCTTGTCTTATTGGGAAAATAATTAGTTACCAAACAGTGGCAATGAATAGTTAGTTCCTTTTTGCACTGGCTATTTCAGGAGGTATTAAA